>NC_056731.1:391047420-391266462 GCF_019279795.1 Protopterus annectens | reverse complement strand
TTAGAGGAGCAGAATCCTAGCCTTGGGCCTATCCATGTCCACAACAGAGTTCAGAGACCAACATACTAAATGAAAGTTTGCTGTCCTTTTGTCTCGATCTCCTGTTCAGTACAAGGGGAGAGTCCCTCGAAGAATGGAATCTACTCACATCTTATCTTTTCAGCTCTTCTTCTTTGAACTTAGGCTTTTGAAACTGCAGCTGAGTTTTAGTTTGAGAAGGATCACCTTGCCGTTGCACTGTATGTAGACAACAATTATTTTAAATACCAACGTATCCTTTTTTTTTTTTTTAACCTCCAAGTGTTCTCCAGTCAAAAAGCTTAAAGATATTACAAACTGCAAACGCTATGGCCCAAAACGCATACACCACACAAAAGATATACTTTGACAAGTGATAGCATTTTAACCACAGGTCTGATTCTTTATATACTAATAAAGCCATCTCCAACACAATCACACAAATTTATTTTTTATTTTACATTTGTTTACCAGGGAGGTCAGACTGGACAGAGTTGTCCATTTTCAGTGGAGGCCCAGGAAGAAAAGATCCAGAAGAATTGCTAACATACTATACATAAAACATTTACATGAGCATTGTAGTTTGCACATTCACTTATAAAAATATAGCAGATAACATATGATATTACACAAACTCCAAAAATTAAATAAAAAACAAAAATAACTAAAAACTCAAAGTCCTAAACACAGAACAAAAAAGGAGTGTGTGACAAGGCATGGTAAAAACCACAGCCTACAGAGGAGAAACAAGGGCCTGAGGAGTATGCTAAGCTCTCTGTTGTTCACCAACCTCACCCATGACTTTTCTGCAAAATACAACACCAATCACAAAGTTTGCAAATGATACTACAGTCGTGGACCTCGTCAAAGGGGAGGGTGAAACAGCTTACAGAGATGAGGACTACTCACTGATTCTTAGCACAACAGTCAACCTTGACCCTGAATGTCAATAAAACAAAACAAATCATTATAGACTTCAGGTAAAGGTCAACAGTATACTCACCGCTCATGATAAATGGAGAATCTCTCTTGGACTGTGAACATGGAACAGTTGGTCAAAAAAAGCACACCAACATCTCCACTTTCTCAGAAGGCTCAAAAAAAGCAAAGCTCCCACCTACTGTTCTCACCACATTGTACAGAGGATTAGTTCAAAGCATTCTCACTAGCAGCGTCACAGTTTGGTTTGGGAACAGTACAATAGAGAAAGAACCTACAGAAAGTGGTGTGAGTTGCTGAAAAAGAATTATGGGCACCAGCTTACCATCAATCCAGGATCTCTTCGCAGCAAGAAGCATTAAATGTGCATCCAAAATAATTTGTAACCTCTTACATAATTGTCTTCGGGCAAGAGATATCAGAGTATCTGCTGCAGGACCACCAGATACTTAAAACAGCTTCTACCCAACAGTGTTGAGACTTGGGAACTCCGACACCAGCCACCAATTATTTAGTCAGTAATCGTTCACAATACGTAACTCAGCTGAAAAGTGTGCATTTTTTTTATTCTTTGATTTTGCAATATATTTTCCTATTCATGTGCAATTATCTGCTATTTGTCTGATGCAGATGATTAAAGGAGGACAATCAATGTGCAATCCTACTTTGCAATGCCGCTATGTACAATATTATTCTTATGACTGTCGGAGGGGGGGGTTGCTGTTATTATTGGTTTATTTATCCTTCTGTGGGTCTTGTACTGAAATTTTTTTTTTATTTGAAATGTTATACTGCTGTTCTTGTTATCCTTGCTTCCTGTGTACCCTCCGGTGAGCCGATACTCGGAATTTCATTAAGGCTGCACTTGTGTAGTCATAAATGACAACAAAGTTTACTTTGATAAAGGTTTTTACCAACAAACACAAAATTCGATTAACAAGAGTACCAAAAAATTAATGGAAATGAAGGAACACAAGGCTGAGGCTGGTTTTCCACTATGAGCTGATAAGAGCGCAGTGCAATGTGGGCAACAGGAGAAACTGATGCCTGGGAAAGTTTTCTTTTTGCAAGATGACTGAGTCTGCAGCCAAGTATTAAAAGTCTTGAAGAAGATGGACTAGGTCATCCTAGATCAGACCTTACCCACAGATCAGATGTCAGGAACTACAGTAAAGTCTCAGTTAACGGGCACCCATGGGGATTGGTAGATGCTGGATAACTGCAGTTTCTGCTTTGCTTGACAGTTACTACTAAAAATAGGCTTGACAAATACTGTACACCATACTATTTGTTTGGTTTGACTTGTTCTCAGGTTGGAGAGAGAGGGAATTTACTCTTCTCTTCCTTTTTAAAACTCAAACTCTAAAATCAAAAGGTATGTTTCTGCAGGGAGAAAACAAAGTGCAACACGTGAAAATTGTGCTGTATTTCTTAATTTTTTTTTTTTTGTCAGTTGCTTGAGTTCTAGTTAACCGAGAGTTTACTTTACACACTTTCAACCAAGACTAGCCTGACCCCCAACCAAGGGAACACCAGCAAAAAGTTGGAAATGTAGTCAGTACTGCCCAGGAGCTCTTTTTTCTGAAACTCCTGCCTCGTTTCAAAGGCCTTTTTCTGCCTGTACATGCCTGCCTCTTTTGCTGCCAACAAAAAAGACAAGATTTACTAGAATAAATGTGATTATATTTCAAAATGGGCAGATGAAACATTTGTTTGACCCTCTCCTTAATTCTACCTTTTTCTTCCAAACATTTAAGAGAGCACTAGTGACTAACAACCAAATAGAAACTCTACAGACAACCCTCTCCTCTTACCTCCCAACATTCAAACTTGCGAGAGATGCACTTACATATCCAAACTGGAAGTCACACACTCTCCAGCCAAGACTGGAATAGCTGGTCAAGAGGAGAAGGTCAACACTTGCACCACACCACATAGAACACATAGCCCTCCAGAACACACACCAGCACTGCCTTCACATAAAAACAGAAACCACACATCCACCTTTGTGGAGGCTCTCAATAAAAATCTATCCAAACAGCAGAGACCTCCAAGGCAGAAACGCACTCGACCACCACAAAGTACAGTTTTGTACCTACCATAAATGTAGATGTCCGATAGACATGCAACTGCAGTCATAACATGTGGGTTGTCCTGCCTCAGGCAGCCCTCGGTCGGCCGGATTCCAAAGTCTGGGTCCGACGTTGGCTGATGTCGCATTTCTCTCCGACGTCAGAGCGGCGGAGTACATAAGCATCAGCCGACGCCATTTTCTTCAGTGTTTCTTGCCCCAGATGCCAGGTGCCCTCCAAGGAAGGCTGTAATCAAATTGGAAGACAAAAACAGGATTCCAAACAAATACATGAGCAATAAAACAAATACACCATAACAGATATCCCCAGCTAAGAGTAAGGGGGATAGGAGTGGACCCTAGGCATAGAGGGGTATGGAGGGAGGGAATACCCCACTGCAGTTGCATGTCTATCGGACATCTACATTTATGGTAGGTACAAAACTGTACTATGTCCTTCAAGAATGCAACTGCAGTCATAACATGTGGGTAGAATACCATAGCTTAGCTGGGGGAGGAGGTATGCTCTAGGAAAGAGATGGTGTGGCAATCAAACCCTGCAGGACTGCCGAAGCAAAGCCTGCTCTGGATCTGGAATATAGAGGGAGATTGTAGCGTTTTGAGAATGTATGCATGGAGCTCCATGTAGCAGCTTCTAGAATGTCCTTTGTAGGCACCCCTCTTAAAAATGCTGTAGAGGTGGCTGTAGCTCTGGTGGAATGTGGTCTGACATAGGCTGGAACAGTCTTCCCATGAAAGGAATAACAGAATCTGATGCAATGTCCAATCCATTTAGAAATAGTCTGTTTTGAAATTGCTTTTCCTTGGACTGCAGGGGCGTAAGCTACAAAAAGCTGTTCAGACTTCCTACTGGCCTTGGTTCTGTCCAGGTAGTATCGAAGTTGTCTATGAATGTCCAAGGTATGCAAAAGTCTTTCCCCCTTATTCTCAGGATTGGGGAAGAAAGCAGGCAGATGAATGGCTTGATTTAGAGAAACCCTAGATACCACATTTGGCATAAAAGTAGGGTTGGTCCTTAATGAAACCCTGTCTCTGTGGAAAATAATATAGGGTGGTATTGCCATTAGGGCCTGTAGCTCCGAAACCCTTCTTGCTGAGGTAATTGCCAACAGGAAAGCTGTTTTCCATGAGAGAAATTGCAAGTCAACTGAAGCTGCTGGCTCAAAAGGAGGTAGAGTCAGTTTCTCTAAGACAAAATTGAGGTCCCAGGCTGGCACTGGGGCCTTTCTTGGTGGCTTAATGTTCTTGATTCCCCTGAGGAATTGTCTTAGTAAGGGGTGAGAGAAAACAGGAGGATCAGTGTTGTATCTAGCTGAAATAGCGGATGCATGTATCTTTATTGAAGAATATGAGAGGCCGCTCTGTAACATATCTGCCAAATATTCCAAGATGAGTGGGATGTTCAGTAATGATGCATCATGTCCCTTGCTGATATTCCAATTGCTGAATCTTTTCCACTTTGCTAAGTAAACCTTTCTGGTGGATGGTCTTCGAGCCTCTGTTAGTATCCGCTGAACTTCCTTGGAGAGAGATAAGCTGAAGTTATTTATGGGATCTCCCAGGCTGTTAGCTGCAGTGTCTGAAGGTTTGGATGCAGTGTTTCGAAATTGTGTTAAGTCAAAAGTAGAGGCCACTGAGGGAGGGCCCACCTCCTGGTGTGACATATGCTCCGTAGTAGTGGGTACCAGTGTTGTCTTGGCCAATCCGGAGCTATTATGATTCCCTTGGGCTTCTCTGCTTTGATCTTTAGTAATACTGAGTTCATCAGTGGCAGAGGTGGGAATGCATAGATTGCTAGGGAGTTCCAGTTGAATGAAAGGGCATCTATTTTCCAAGCCTTTGGATGGTATGTCCTTGTGCAAAATTTTGGTAGAAGATGATTGAGGTGAGAGGCAAATAGGTCCACTTCTGGCTTGCCCCATGTCGAAGTGAGTTGTCTGAAAGCATTCGGATGTAACCGCCACTCGTGTGGATCTGTGAAATTCCTGCTTAGGCTGTCCGCCAACACATTGTCTTTTCCTGGAACAAACTGGGATTGTAACTGGATGTTTAGACTCAGTGACTTCTCCCAAAGCTGCATTGTCAGTCTGCAAAGGGGGTAAGAGTGGGTGCCCCCCTGCTTGTTTATGTACCACATCACAGTGGTGTTGTCTGTCCGTATCATTAGATGGCCTTGCTGGAGTTGGTGTTGAAAAGCCTCGATAGCATGCATTACTGCCAGCATTTCCTTTTGGTTTATATGCAGATGTGTTTCCTTTGGAGACCATTGTCCTTGTATACACCTGCCTTCCATGTGTGCCCCCCATCCAAGGTCTGAGGCGTCTGTAGTCATGGTCTGTGTTATCTGTGGTTTTTTGAATGACATACCTGTGTTTTCCTGGCTCACCGAGGCCCACCATAGGAATTCCTTTTGTAGGCATGGAATGAGTGGTATGATTGTCTCCAAGTTGTTGCTGTGTTGAGACCAAATGCTTTTTAGGTACCATTGAAGCTTTCTCATGTGTAGTTTTGCTAATGGAACCAGTAGAATGCAGGATGCCATGTAACCCAGGGCCTGTAGGAATCTCCTTGCAGTCATCTTAACTTCTCTTGCTTGTCTTCTGTCAGGTAAGCCATCTGAGAGGCTGTGTCTAGTTTGGCTCCTAAGAAGATTATTTGCTGGGATGGCTGCAGTCTTGACTTTTGGAAGCTGACTGTGTATCCCAGAGCTTGAAGTAATCGTATGACATAATCCAGGTTTTTTGTCAACATCAATTTGTCGTCCGCTTGTATGAGGCAGTCGTCCAGGTACGGGTAAATTTGTATACCCTGGAGCCTGCAATGAGCAATTACTGAAGCCAAGCATTTTGTAAATACTCTGGGCAGTAGATAAGCCAAATGGCAATGCTGAGAATTGATAATGCTCTGGCCTGCAAGAAATCTGAGGTATCTTCTGCAGCTGTGTCTGATAGGGACATGCAGGTATGCCTCCTTGAGGTCCAGAGTAATCAGCCACGACTCCTTGCCCAGCATGGGAAGGAGTTGCTGTAGAGTCAGCATTTTGAACTTTGGTACTATGAGAAAGGTGTTTAATGCGGACAAGTCCAGTATTGGTCTCCATTGAGATTCTTTTCTTGGAACAAGGAACAGTCTTGAGTAAAACCCCTGTTCTTGTTCTTGTTGTGGAACTCTTTCTATTGCTTTCATTCGAGTCAGCAGCGTGATTTGCTTGATAGCCTCTGCCCTTTGATGTTGTGGTACATTTGGCATGCCTTGTTTTCTTGGTAAGGTACGAAAATGAAACCTGTACCCTCGGTCTATAATGTCCAAAATCCATTTGTCCTTTGTCAGTCTGTGCCAGTTTTCTGCAAACAGAGATAATTTCCCGCCCAAGGGAACTTCTAGTTGTTCCCTGGTAGGCGGTAGTAGAGGAAAGTCATTGAGTTTGTGGTTGTTGGGCAGGTGAAACCCCTGCGTCACTTCTTTGGTTTCCTGGCTGCCATTGTGGTCGCCTGTAAGGGCCTCTGTATTGGCCTCTTCCTCGCCACGTCTGTTCTTACCCCTTTGAAACTTTTCTGGATTAGGAAAGGACCAGTTTTTTGAAGGCCAATTCCTACTGAATCTGGGGGGTTGAACCTGGAGGAAATCTTTCACAGTCTGAACTGATTTTGCTTTTTCTTCGATGGTCTTTAACACATCCTTAGCATTTGCACCAAAAAGCTTGTTGTTTTCCAAAGGTGCATCCAGAAGTTTTGCTTTTACATGATCTGGCAGAGGTTGATCTTTTAACCAAGCATGTCTACGCATCACTGCCCCTGTCATAGCTGCCCTACATGAAGCTTCCAGTGCATCATATCCACACTGCAGGAAGTGATTACTTACTTGCTGAGTGTTATGTACAGCTTCCTGCAAAGTCTTCCTGTCTAAAGGATCAGGAGAAGCTAATGTTTTCTGTAAATCTTCTAAGAGATAATCCTGATATTGGAACATATGAAAAAGGCAATTTAAAGCTTTCATAGATAAGGTAGTGGATGTGTAAACCTTTTTACCCCATCTCTAATGACCTCGCTTCCCTGTTGGAGGGCAAAGGATTTTTTGAGGTGGAGGCTGAAACTCCTTTAGGCCCCTGTGAAATAGTTTCCAAATCAGCAGTATGGGCCCTGAATAAATGGGAATGAGTTTCTGGGACCCTGTAATACCTGTCTGGCTTGGCTGGAGCAGGAGGAAGAGAATCAGGGGTAGCACTAGAATCAGAATACAAATCATCCAGAACATCAAGTACAGGGGGAATAGCTAAGGGCCTGTGCTGAGGCTTCTTAAGGAAAGTCCTAAGGCGTTTCCTAGAATCAGAATATTCCTGACCCTGCCACTTGAAATGTTCCCTCATGGTGTGCAGAACTTCCCCAAAAGACATATCCTCAGGAGGGGAGGCCGAAGGTATGGAATCTTCTGCATCCGAGTCCTCATAGGTCTGGAAGAGCTCTTCCTGGCTATCAGAGTGGACAGAGCCCTCAGAGTCTTCATCAGAAGGAGAAGGGTCAGAAGGTTCAACCCGGGGCCTTTTATCAGGAGGAGGCTGGGATGCTCTCTCAGGATGGGCCTGTGAACCTCTGATCATGGAAATTAAATCAGCAGCCATGGACATAATTTGTGTCTCCGGAGTCGGCTGAGGTAAGGATTTGGAAGCAATATGCTTTGTTTTGCTGGCTGCCTTAGCCCTAGTGTAGGCCTTAATAGACATGGCCATAGGAGGCCTGGCAGCTCCACGTGCAGGAGTGACCTTGTCTACAGCAATGGTCTCGGGCATTTCCTCGGTTTCGGTATCCGGAGGAAAGTCTATAACTGGCGTCAGAGTAATATCTGGAATCGGAGTCGTCGGTAATGCGGTGTCTTCGGTTCGGAGCGGTGGAGAGACCATCGCAGAGGGAACCGGAGCACTCGCCTAGGTTTTGGCGTGGAGTCGGTGGTAGACGCGGGCCGAGGATGTCGGTCCCGGTCTTTTCGCTTTTTGGGAGTTTGCGATGTCGGAAGATCCGACGGCATGGTGTAAGCAAATTTATCACCGAAAAAATCTTCAGCGAATTCCGCCCGGCGCCTGAGAGTGCGCTTGTTGAAGCGAGCACAGGCTACACAGGCCGAGACGTCGTGGTCTGGGCCCAGGCAAGGGAGGCAGTAAGAGTGAAATCCTTATGAGGTATTTGTTTACCACAAAAAAGACAATTGTTAACTTTTTCAGTAATTTCTGACATCGGCTGAGGCAAGAAAAGGTCCCCAACGGGGTACTTAGCTTTTTTGATGACTTCGGTATCGTAGAATACAGGAGCTGACCGACCGGCACTTGCGAACTGCTTCTGTTTCGGGCACCGCGCGGCAAGAAAGACTGAATAAAATGGCGTCGGCTGATGCTTATGTACTCCAGCCGCTCTGACGTCGGAGAGAAATGCGACATCAGCCGACGTCGGACCCAGACTTTGGAATCCGGCCGACCGAGGGCTGCCTGAGACAGGACAACCCACATGTTATGACTGCAGTTGCATTCTTGAAGGACATCACAACACTAATCACGGGACACATAACTCTCCTAAACAGTGTGCCACTCAACCAAAGCCGCTAAGGCAAAATAGCATGCCCAACATGCTAGTCATAGGTGACTCGATAGTGAGGCACACTGATGTCCCACTCACTTGGCTGAATAAGGAGAAAGCTGTTGTCAGCTGCCTGTCAGGTGCCAGGATCCACCACATAACGCATGCACTCAGGTCCCTCAACAACAGGTACAAATAGGACTCTGTCATTGTACATGTGGGTGTGAATGACCCGAGACGTACCTCCCTGGACTACATGAAAAGAGACATGGAGGAGCTCTCGGATTATGCAGCCCAGGCAGGTATGACCCTCGCCCTGAGCAGCATCCTACCATCACCCAGAATGATACCACAGTACAAGCAGTAAAATGATTGATTTCAACAACTGGTCAAGTTTCCGGTGTCATTCTAAGGGGATCCATTATCTTGTCTGCCTGGGATGACATGATTGACAATCCTCGATGCTTTGTCAGAGATGGCCTGCATCTGTCATTCCTGGGCTTCCGGATACTGGCCAAGGCTCTTGCCACCCCATTAGTGCCTTTTTTAGGCGGTGTTCAAAAGACCAAACTACCACTGTAACAGCTACAAACAAATGCAGTCCGAGGGTCAGGGTGCTCAACGTTAGAAGTCTAAATTTCAAAATGCACTCACTCACAGCACTTCTTAAAAATGGAGAACATAGACATTTGTGCCATAACACAGACCTGGTTCAAGGCAGCAGAAAGCACCCCTGCACTACCAAGCTATAACTCATTCCACACCTTTCCAGAACTTGGACTGAAGCTCCAAAGGCAGTTGTGTTTCCATATTTACAAAAGATGCGCAAACCTCCGGACTGGTAGCTCAACATAACGCATCAGAGATACCTAATGTTAGCTGGATTTGAAGTAAGACAAAAATTCAGGTTGTAGCTGCTATAGGTCCCCAACCATGTCCCAAGACTCACACTCCATGTTCTTAAGCATCCTAGAGAATATTAGGGTCCAACCTAACACTCTCATACTAGGCAACTTCAACTAGCCCTCCCATTAACTGGGAAAACTAGTCATGTAGCAATACACTTGCCCAACGTTTCCTGGAATTCAAAAATTCCAATGCCTGGACCAGCTTGTTCTTACCCCCACTAGAGGTAGCAACATCCTTGACCTGCTCATTACTAACATGTGCAACCGTTGCTCTACACCAATAGTTAACTCCTCCCTGGTTAGATCCGACCACAAACTAATCACCGTGGAAATCCACATCCCTCCCACCAAAGGTAACCACCATGAAAAACTTCTCCAAAGCCAACTTTGGGCTCCTAAAAACAGAGGTGGCTAACTTCACGGCAAATGGAGAATATTTGCATGACTGCCAAATCATACACCAATGCACTGTATGAACACGTACACAAAATGCATGGATCTCGCCATACCCAATAGAAAATGCTCTCCTCCAAAAATAGGAAGCCAATCTGGTGGTCCCCTGCCATAAACAAACTCTACAACAGAAGAAGGAAACTGATACGGAATAAGGTGAAGTCCCAAGAATGGAAAAACTCCCTTATCAGCCTCAACAAAAAGTTGAGATCCCTCATAAAATCCTCTAAAGCTAGCTATGAAAACAGAATTGCAGCAGATAGTAAAGATAACCACAAGGCCTTCTATAGTTATGTGCAGAAACTCCATGGCAATTCCCAGATTTGCTCTGAGCTACTGCACAATTGTACCTCCTATAATGAGCCAACAGATATTGCCAACATAATGGCAGATTCAGTGCCAACTTTACCCCTCTCTTCCCTCCCAAAGGACCTATCACATTCACAGTAGATTGCCAGGAACCCAGTAATACTGCTGCACAGGTTAAAACAGCACTATCCAAGACCAAGAATACAGCTTCTATGGGACCTGACAATATCCCTGGCTGTGTGCTACATGAACTACAGAATGAACTGGCACCTCACCAGTATGCCCTGTTCAATCAGCCTCACCTCAGGCTTTGCCCCTACCAAATGGCGCACTGCTACAGTCATCCCTCTCCACAATGGAGGAGCGACTACAAACCCTGGGAACTATCGCCCCATTAGCTTAACGAGTCTGATATGCAAAGCTATGGAACGCATCATCACAGACCTAATAAACAAGGATATAGGGAATCTCCAAACTCTGGATCCCACACAGTTTGGTTTTGTGAAGAATAGATCATGCCTGCTCAACTTCTTTGAGTCAGTCACCAGAGCTGTGGATGAAGGCAAGGTGGTTCACACAAGGCCTTTGATACCATTCCCACCCAGGAATCATAGGAAAAACTCAGTAAGCTAGGCATCAACCCCTATATCACTAGGTGGGTTGCAAACTGGCTCACAGATAAAACCCACAGTGTGAAAGTAGCTGACTCCAAATCAGACTGCCGACCAATCACGAGTGGAGTCCCACTGGGTACAGTCCTGGGCCCTCTCCTGTTTGGAATCTACTTCTCTGAAGTCCAGGCCAACACGAAGGGAATCTGGCTGAAAAAGTTTGCAGACGATTGCAAGTTGGGAGCTATTATTAACTCCCTAAGTGATGTTCCCATCCTACAGAAAGGCCTCACTGAAACCAACGGCTGGTGTCAGAACTATGGCCTTAAGCTCAATGCCAAAAAAATGTGTTGTTTTCCCTTTGGAAAAAAACCCGGTTCCCATGAATTACCACATTGATGGTAGTCCACTGAACACAGAAGGCATAATAAGAGATCTGGGAACACAGGTTGCCAGCAACCTCTCTTTCGACCACCACACTGCCACCGTGGTCAGAAAGTCCTTCTATGTGCCGCATCTCATTATCAAGGGTTTTGCATCCAGGAAGAAAGAGGGCATTGTCTCCCTCTACTCTTCCCTCATTAGGTCAATCATCGAGTACAATGCCCCATTTGGCATGTACCTCACAAGCCACCTGCAGCAACTGGAGAGGTCGCAAAAGTACCTTACAAAGAGGATTCTAGACCTTAAACACTTGTCCCATATGGATAGACTCAAAAAACTCCAACTATTCTCTGTTTCAGTTTCAGATCACCTACTGAGAGGCGATCTCTGCTTGACTTACAAAGCCATGTCTGACCCAGCTCTGTTAGAAATGCTACATCTAAAGAAATCCCAATCCCTCCGCACCACATACTCCAGAGACCTCAACCTCATTACCACAATCAACAGAACGTGCTGGAGGGACAGGTTCATAACCCAGAGACTGCCCATGCTATGGAATAGAGTTCCCATGCACCTCACTGGCCCTCCAAGAGAGATTTTGATGAGTGGATGGGAAATAGAAAATTCACTGCGGGGATCACTCCAGTGGCTCTACTTGACAGAGGCACTGGGAACTAAGGTCAGGTGGCAAGATGCCAGGCTAATCCTATAGGCTAGGCTTGTAAAGGCTCCAGGGCCATTAGCCTAGTACACACCTATGAACCTATGCAAGCAAGCATCCAATAGTCGCCTGTTCGTTCATGTCTTCAGAAACAAAACTGCAGCTCAACTCAGCTGTGCCTCCCCAGCACTGTCCTGGACACTACCAACCTGCTGCTGGTGCCCATTACACAGTATCAATAAGTTTTACCATAAATTGCTGTCTGAAACATCTTGATGTTTCTCTATGGCTCCACCTCTTCCTGGAGGCAGAAATACTTCAAATGCTACCTCGTCTAATTAAGTGTATCCCCAAAGAAGTACTAAGCCTTACCAGGATAGGGAACTTATTATATAATATCACTCTTAGCACCTTGTCCTACCTTACATCCTATCACACAAACTTAAGTTACACCCAGCACACTTACTTCCATCACCCATATAATCCATTCAAAGTTAAACCAATTACATTTGCCATTAACTCAGCTATCTATAACTACAAAGCTTTAGATTTCATCTCCCTCAAATGGTCCCCCCCAATATACTACCCTACAGGCAACCGTGAAATACAATAAACTAATACTCAAATATCTAAAGAATAACTACTTAACAGCAATCCTACACAGTCTTAGTGGAGACATTCACCCTCACCCTTTCAGGACAACACAATCAGTGCTCAAAACCACTCTTAATATCCCCCCAAAAAATAATGATCTACTCATAATAAACAAACATAAAAAGCATTTAAAACAAAATACAGGAACTTCATGCAAGTCTCTCTCTATATTCCCCCGACATAGTCCTTCTGACAGAAACCTGGCTCAAACCAGACATCCTTGATAATGAAATTCTTCCCACTGGCTACAGCATTCTCAGGCAAAATAGGAAAACAAAAAGGGGTGGCGGTACAGCCCTGCTCTTCAAAAAACATCTTACATTAGAGAGGTTAACCTTAACCCCCCTAATATCTCCAACTTAAAAACACTCTTGGCTAAATTAAAACTCAACCAAAATAAAAATATATCATCACAGGTACCTATATTCCTCCTGGCAACAACACAGACAAACTTGAAACCATCTACAATGGTCCTCCAAAAACCTCCCACAACAGACCATTATACTAGGGGACTTTAATATTAACTGGTACTCCTGCAACTCTGACCACCCCACCACCCATATCAACCTCTACGGCTTTACCCAATTAATTCAAACCACAACAAGGTTTGATAAAACTACTAAAAAGGAAATTATCCTCGACTGGATTCTCACAAACTACTACACACACTCCTATAGTTCTGGTACCCTCCCCGATTCACTCAGTGACCACCTCCCAACATACATTATATGTCATCAGGCAAATCCTACAATAAACCCATCTACTTACCAAATTCATAACACCAAAACTGTCAGGTCTCAAGACTTCATAACACCCCTTAAGCTCTGCAACTGAAAACCCTCAAATCTTTATCCCTGGACAGTGCAGTCGACTACTTTACCATCACATTTTTAAATATCTTAAATAACATGGCCCCTATCAGGACAATATGAGCAAAATCTAATTACTCTCCTTGGCTCACTAAACAGACAAAATCACTCCTAAAAGAAAGGGATAAAGCATGGCACGAATGGACCCACCAAAAATCAAGTTACTCACCAGAAGCAACTAAGAAACAAAGCCAAAACCCAAGTAAGACTTGATAAGAAGAATTACTATACTAGCTTACAAGCTAAATACCAAAATAATCCTCAAAAATTCTGGACCAATTTAAATAAAATACTACGACAACGTCAAACTAAGACCCTTCAACCAACAGCAAGTAATCCCCTAGAATGTATTGCTACCCAGTTTAATAAATACTTCATTGACTCCAAAATCCCTACTAACCAAAACTTCTCATCATTGCCCATCAACCCAACCTCTCTACTAGATGATAACACATTCTCCTTAAAACCAGTCCCAACCCACAACATACACAAATACTTACTCAGGCTAAAACCCACAACCCTGGCAGCTGACAACCTACCCTCAACATACTTAAAAATAGCAGCTGAAGCCATCTCCTATCCAGTTTCCCTATTAATTAACCGTTCCATATCTGAGCAACGCATCCCCACTCTCAAAATTGCTCACATCATACCCCTACACAAAGGAGGTCCCTCCATCGACTTCTCTAACTATCGGCCCATAGCAATCCTATCCCCTCTATCAAAAATCCTTAAAAGGTGTGTTCACACCCAAATACTTAACCATCTCCTAGACAATAAATTACTTACAAATACTCAACACGGCTTTCGCCCCTACCATAGTACCACCACAGCCCTTATTAGCTTCACTAATACCAATCAGTCAACTCAGAAATAAAGGTGAGCTAGTATCAGCAATCTTTTTAGATTTATTAAAAGCTTTTGATATGGTGCTCAAACTGCTGACTGCCTTGTCCAAACTGAACCTAAGCTACTCCACTCTAGCCTGGTTTCAGAACTACCTCACTGATCAGCAACAAGCGGTACGGTGGAACAAAGCTCTTTCTCCCTTACTACCAGTGACTATGGGCGTGCCTCAAGGGTCTTTTCTCAGCCCCCTCCTTTTTAACCTGTTTACACAATCTCCATAAAGCTACAACTCTAGCCACCCTTACACAGTATGCAGACGACTCCACTGTCATATGTTCTGCCCCAACTCTACCTGAACTATAGAACTTAACCCAAACATCCTTCAATGCTATTGAATCATGGTTGGCAGATGCCCAATTAATCTTGAACCCAAATAAAACTAAACTCATGCTCTTCCACTCCACTAAATTCAAAACCCAATCCACTTACTTCAACATCACATCCAGTAATAAGACTTTGATTGAACCAGTACCATCCACCCAACTTCTCGGTGTTGTTACTGATCACTGCCCAGACTGTAAAAAAAAGTACACAAGAAAACAGGGACCTTATACAGATGCAAAAACTACCCAACCACAAACTCCAGAATAACCACAGCCACAATTCATCATCTGTCAACTTTACTATATGCCTCACCCATCCTTACCAACATCTCCAAATCAGACCTAAGCAGGCTAGATGCCTGCTATAATAAGATAGCTAAATTTGCCACTAGCTGCCCTCCTAGAACCCATCATTATAAGGCCCTAAGACAACTATCTTGGTTAGAACTACCCCACCAACTCATTCTCACGCAACTCTCTACCGCCCACCAAATGTACTATAAACCCAATAAAACACCAGCTCTACAAGGCCTCCTCAATACCCATACAAGTACCCGTCCACTAAGATCCACTAATAAAGCTTTAACTGAAGTAACCAGGAGTAAAAATAGCTCAGGTGACTCTCTATACTCCTACTGCATTGCTAAACTGTGGAATGCATTACCACTTGAAATTAGAACTATAACTAGCTTAAAAAACTTCAAGCATCACATTAAAGCCCACCTCACCAATTCCTGGACTTGTACATGTACTGGGCATGGGTAGCCCAAACCATGGAACTAGCTGATTTTAAAAGTTTTATTGCATATGTAATGAGCATTGAATTTAAGTTAAATGACTACCTTATGTTTGTGTTTCTTTCTCACTGTTAATATCTATCGGAATTTAAGTCTTCAAGTTTGTTATGCTACCTGTATAAAATACTCAGTATCGTAAATGCACTCTTATTGTATGCAATGTCACTACCTGCTACTACTGTAGGAACTGTCTTCTAGAAGCATGGTTATACATGATTATTGGTCTTGTCTCCCACTTGATCAATTTATTCTGTTCTAGTCTTTTTATCGTTATGAATGTCTGTTACTATTTTTTTTCTTTATTTTATTATACAATTTTTTTTCTACTAACAAAATAGTTTACTAGCAATGGAGCTTTTCTCCTCCGGCCTCCACTGAAAAAGGGTTTTATGCCCAGTCGAACTCTTCCGGTAAACAAATGTAAAATAAATAAATAAATATAAATAAACATTTTGTATTTTTTGTGCAAGTTATGGAGTACATAACATCAGTGAGGAGGGAAGCTGCCCTTCCTAGTCACCTGAGAATCAGCATCAATCTACAGGCTTGCATAACAGCTAAACCAGCAGTGGTTATGGAAAAGAATCTGCTGTCTGCCTCTGGAAGATTCAAAACAAGAAGAAATTTCTCCCACAGATTCTTATCAGGCTAGTGTTTTAAAAGGTTGTTTATTCCCAAGGTGGGTAGACATAGGTCTCTGTGGGACTGATAGGGTCATAATGGCCTCTCTATTGTGGCCCTGCAGTCCTACAAACCTGAGATTCTGGCCTTCAGACAACTTTCCCTTCTTTACTGGTATATCAGATAACAACAGTTCATATGCAAAGTGGCCCGACTCCACCTAAACTTCAAGTTTCTCGTGGTTTACAATAAGCTTTGAGGTTTCTGGGTCCATTCTGCAGTATCTTGAACAGAAGGAGACAATGAGTCTTTCTGCTAAGAGAAACAAGCATTGGGAGTGAAAATGATTTGGGAGAATTTGTCTTCCACTCACATGCTTGTAGGAACATTTGTTTGGGAATGCTATGGACCTTAGAGTTTTGGACACATCCAGTTCAAATGGTCATAATACCATATATACACAATCCTAATAAAATCAGTCAGGGAAAAAAAATAGTTCTCAAGCTGGATACATCATCACTCTAGAAATAGACAGACTGTTCCAGATTGCAATAATGCTTCAGAAGTTAAAAAGAACTTAAGCAATGGTGTAAGCATGGTCCCCTTTACACACATCATTTCAACAATGGTCAGGAAGAAGTCATGCTCATAAGGGTATTAGAGGAAAGCTCTGGAGGTTAGTCCAGCAGTTAGACATCTGGCCTTGCAGCAAATCCCTTGTGTAAGACTACTGCAACCATGATCTTTACAGTTAATGCAGTCTTTTCTGGTCATGTTAAGAATCAAAAGCATCAGATTTTCAAGGTGGCTGCACATGCATCAACAGCTTAACTTCAGCTGTTCCAGTGTAAAAAAATTAAGATAAGGGCTAGTAACTATCAGTTTTAGGAAAATGCAGTTACTGGCCAATAAGTATACTGCCTGGATGCCAGCAAAGAAGAAACTTCAACTAGAAAAGGTGAACTGAAAAACTCTGACAGGAAAGAATCCTGTAGCCGTTCAGCAGAAAGCAGCTCAAGCTCCATCTTTGGTACAAGAGATGGCTTTCAGTAATACAGAATAAAATAAATCAAATGTGCTCAGTACCGATTGAAATAAATGAAACAGTGAAGGAATACATTAACTTAAAAAGGCCGGAAATAAATGGAAGAAGCTTTAAACAGCTATTCAAATGAACTGATACAACTGCAAGAAATATGATGTCAAAATGAAGAAAAGGCTGACTGAGTATGAGTGCTCAAGAAGAGCTGTTTCAAAAAAAATGGTAGTTAGAGGATACAGCAAGTACAGACAAGGCAGGATTTTCTGCTGTACCAGAGAAACTAGAAGACTGTATTAACTTTATGAAAGCACACATAAGCAACTGGAATGGTATTCCACAGCAGTGTGTGTCTGTCTGTGCGTCTGGTCTTTGGCTGTCAAATTTGTCCATGACCTCTGTTAGTAAAGATGCAATCATACTAGCAAAGTGTTGATCCTGACAAAATTGTGGCATAAAGGCAAAAGCATTAAAAACTGGAGACAGGAGAGTGTCTGAAAAAGATTTTGTCATTGTAAACCAGACAGAAGAGAAAGAAATTTATCCCAGCAATCAGGGAATATCGAGACACGTGTGAGATTCAAGCTGATGTACACAGCTGTCTTCAGAGGATCAGTGTCATTTTTGACAGGCTAAGAGGGGGAAAAAGTTTGACCAAAAAAAGGGAGCCACTTCTGTTATGCAAGCCTGTAGATTGATGCTGGTTCTCAGGTGACTAGGAAGGGCAGCTTCCCTCCTCACTGATGTTATGTACTCCCATAACTTGCACAAAAAATACAAAATGTTTATTTATATTTATTTATTTTACATTTGTTTACTGGAAGAGTCCGACTGGGCATAAAACCCTTTTTCAGTGGAGGCCGGAGGGGAAAAGCTCCATTGCTAGTAAACTATTTTGTTAGTAGAAAGAAAATTCTATAATAAAATAAATAAAAAAAAAAATAGTAACAGACATTCATAACGATAAAAAGACTAGAACAGAATAAATTGGTCAAGTGGGAGACAAGACCAATAATCGTGTACAACAATGCTTCTAAAAGACAGTTCCTACAGTAGTAGCAGGTAGTGACTCTGCTTCTCATTCTTCTGATAATAAAGCTCATACAGAGACTTTGCCAGTGAAACATTTTTTGTGCTTAATATTTGTACAAAACATTTCATGATATAAATTGTGCAGTGGTGGTGCTGCGGTAGCATTGTCGCCTCACAGTAAGATGCTGTCCTGTTCGATTCTCAGCTAGAGCCGCCTTCTGTGTGGAGACAGTGGTTTGGTGCTGGATCGGTTTGCATTGCGCACAAAGGAGGGGGGCCCAAAATAACAGGAATTTCCCCCAGGGCCCCAAAAAATTCCTGGGGGTTTAGAAAAGTTTTTCCCCGGGAAATTGGGCCGGGAAGGAAAAAGGGTGAAGAAATTTTTCCCCGGGGGGGCCAATTTGGGGGCCCGGGGGTTTTTTTTTTTTTTTTTTTTTGGGGGGTTGGGTTTAAGGTTGGGGGGGGGTTGGGGGGGAGGGGGGAAAAAGGTGCCCCACTTCTGAAATATCTCGCCCACTACCGATTGCTTGAGAGACCACCGTGTGGCATGAGAATAGCTCTGCTCAGTCTGTCCGCTAAGAGGTTGGATCTCCGGGATATGCGTTGCTATCAGAAACCGATGAGATGAGATCGCCCATTGCCAAAGTCTGAGAGCTTCTCGACACAGTGGATAGGACCTGGTCCCGCCCTGCTTGTTGATATACCAGACTACAGACATGTTGTCCGTCTGAAATGCAATAGTCCCTAAGGGAAGAAAGTCGTTGAGGGCTTGCAACGTTAAAAGCACTGCTCTCATCTCTAGGACATTTATGTGCAGATGGTATTCTATGGGTTGCCAGGTCCCATGGACCATCCTGCCCTGATAATGCCCCCCCCACCCGATCAGAGAGGCATCCGAAGTGACTGTGGCAACCGGAACTGGGGGCACAAACAGTTGGCCCTGATGGAGCAGAGGAGAAGACATCCACCAGATTAGATGACTCTTGCACGACTGCGTGACAAAAATTTCGTGACTCATGGGGAGCTGCTGGAATGACCACTGAGTGAACAACATCCACTGCAGAAGACGCATGTGGAAGCGGGCTAATGGCAGTAGAACAATGGCCGCAGCCATAAGACCCAGAACCTTCAGGACAAATTTGGCTCTGATCTTCTTGCTAAGTAATATGATCCGAACATACTTCTGAATGTCCAGAATTCTTTGCTTTGTGAGTCTGGCTGACATACTGACAGTGTTTAATTCTGCGCCTATAAAGGTAATAGATTGGCAAGGCGACAGAGAAGATTTTCGAAGTTTACTGAAATCCCCAATTGTTTGCAGGTTTGCAGAGTGTAGTCTCTGGCCTTGAGAAGTTGATGCCTGGTGGTGGCGGAGAAGAGCCAGTCGTCTAGATACGGAAACACCTGAAATCCTTGACGTCTCAGATGAGCCGTAACCACTGCCATACATTTGGTAAACACTCTGGGGGCTGTAGTGAGGCCAAAGGGCAGGGCTCTGAACTGAAAATGACTGGACCCCAGCCGAAGCGGAGAAACCTTCTGAGCACCTGTGAATCTTTATATGATAGTATGCATCCTGAAGGTCTATTGAGCACATCCAGTTGTCCTTGCCCAAAAAGGGTAGAATGGACTGAAGCGTGACCATCCGAACCTTGCCTTCTTGACAAACTTGTTTAGTTTGCTGAGGTCTAAAATTGGTCTCCAATCTCCCGTCCTTTGGGGACCAAAAGAATCTTGAGTAGATGCCGGATCCTACTTGGTCTGCTGGCACTATTTGACGGCTCTTTTGCTAGGAGCTTTGATACCTCCTGCTTTGCCAATTCCTTAGACCGGTGAGATGTCTGGAAGGGATTGATGAGGAACGGGATACCTCTCGAAAGGGATATTGTAGCCCTCGGATAGGATCGACTGTACCCATTTGTCTTGAGAAAGGGAACGCCAGGCTACTGGGTACAGCGACAATCTTCCCCCAACTGCCTCCAAGGGTGGACAGTCGGGCAACACCTCAGGGATGCTGGAAGGGTTTATCAGGGAGAGTCTCCCTGCTACCCTGATTCTGCGGACCCCCTCTGCCCATAGGGCGGCGCCTATTATTATTACCCCCTCTGCCTCTGGGGTAAACTGACCACGTGTGTCTGGCGTGACTCCTTGAGATTTACGGAACCACATTTTCCCTCCCATCTGACCCTTTGGATAGGGTCTTGAAGGGGTGGAGAAATGGACTCCTACGGCAGAAAGGGTCTTGCCATCTTGTTCACACCTGGTCAAAGTATCCTTCACCTGAGGCCCGAACAAAGCCGAACCGTCAAAGAGAGTATTGGTGAAGGACGCCTTAAAGGGGTCTGCAAAATTACAAAGCCGCATCCAGGCCTGACGCCTAAGTGCCACTCCTGTGCCTGCAGCCCTACTCGTCCCATCGGCTGCATAAGAAATGAGCCGCATGGAGGAGTTAGTCAAAGAATTGAGGATTCCTAGCTGTGAGGCAATCTTTTCCTGAGCCCCAGTCGCCGAAGGATCCTGAACCACTTCACCTAGTTCCTTGAGAATGTCTCTCTGAAGTCTGGTAAAGTGACAAAGGTAGTTCAGCGAACGCATAGCAAAGGTCGCTGAAGAAAACATCCGCTTGCCGTACCTATCCATGGTCCTAGAATCCTTATTAGGAGGATGGACAGGCACAGAAGGATCAGCAAGTTCCTTCTTGGTGGCCGCCGCCACCACCATAGCATCAACAGGGATGCCTTAGAAAGAAACTGTTTGTCTGCAGGGGCTGTAATAAATTTGGAGGGCCTCCTAGGAACTGGTTCCACAGAATCCGGGGCTGCCCACTCCTTCCAAGCCACTACTTGCATGAGTGGGTCGAAAGGCAGAGACACCCAGGAGGTGGAGGGTCGAGATCCAAAAGCCTCCAAGTATACCGACTCATCCTCGGAGGGGTTAACGGAAGGCCAGTTCCCCCTCTGCTTAAGGAGTTCCAGGATGTCTGAAAAGGAGACATCCTCAGAGGGGGACCGTGGGGAACCCTCCGACTCATCTAAGTTGGTATCTGATGTAGTAGACTCAGGGGAGTCTGTGTGCTTCCTCTTACACGTCCTCTTACACGGGGGTTCTGCTGCAGGATCAGGAGAAACCTCGAAAGAGGAAGTTATTCCCAATGGGGAAACCTGGGGCGATGGATCTCTGGGTCCGGGAGCAAGAGACTGGCAAGAGACATCAACAGGCACCGAAGATGGAGGAGCTAAAGGAATAGACCGTTGACCTAGCTCAGGGGCTAGGACACTCCTCATCACCTCGAAGGCTCCTCTCCCAGGGAGGCCAGAAGAATCCGCCAAGCGAAAACAGGAATCCCGGCCCCACCGGAAGAGAAGGCTCGGCCGATGTCGGTGCCGAGCTCACCAATGCCGAAGCTCCAAGAGGGAGAGCAGGGTCGGACAAGGGTCCGATGCCACTCGCCTCGGAGCAGACAAGGGAGACTGACGACCGGATCCCTCCAAAGAAGGTCTCATGGAGGAGATCGGAGCCAAGACGCCGGAGCCGAAAGGGGAAGTATCGGCTCCGCGCACTCCACGGTCCCGTTCGAGAAGCTCCGAACTCTGAAGGAGAGTCGGAGGAGGAAGTTCAGGGGATGAGAAATAGCAGACGCCTGTTGAGACGGGCTATGGAGCATTTGGGCTAGTGCCTGTGACTTCAACAGTCTGCTTACCACCCTCTCTAAATCGTGGTCTGACAGCCTGGAAGATCATGAAGATCGGCTCCGATGGCTCCGCTCCGACAAAAGAGGAGATCGGGAGCGAATCCATCGACTCCAGGGAAGGAGACCAAGATCTCTTCCTGGATGGAGCCATCGGAGCAGACGACCCCTCGGTTCCAGATGGAGCCGAAGAGTTATCGGCTCCAATACTGGATAAAGACACGTCGGCTCCGGCCGGAGCAGACAAAGTAATGGGTATCTGTGTGTCAGAGCCAGACGGCGCCGACACAACAACTTCCAAAGTGGAAAGATCGGCTCCGGCCGGAGCCGATCTCTACTCCGAAGGAGTCGGAGCCACAGCCGAAGGCTTGGAAACTACAGCCTGGGCTTTAGATGGCTTAGAGGGTTTAACCGACCCAGCCTTGGTCGGAGAACCCTCTGGCTTTAACAAGCCATGAAGAATCAATTTGTTTCTTCGTTCCTGCAGGACTCTCTGGCTAAAGGAGTGACAAATGGCACAGGAGTCCTGCAGGTGTAAAGGCCCCAGGCAGTACACACAAGAAGTGTGACCGTCTGTCAGAGACATTTTCTGACAGCACGAGTCACACTTCTTGAAGCCCGAGACCTTCACTTCCTTAGACATAATTATGTCCAAAAATACGCAAACACACAACAGTCACACAGTTAACCCCCAAAAAACAGACAACACACAACCTGACAGGAATTAACTGAGAGGGAGGCTTAAGGCCTGAAGAGAGGAATAAATCCTAACGTAAAGGGAGGGAATATAGGGTAGGAGATTATCGATTAGTATAAAATATACTCAATAAATGAAAAAATAGGAGGTAAGGGAGAAAAAACCCTGAGTAATCTTTACAATATGAAGCTTTACCTGAGCTGGTAAAAAAGGAGACCTCTTCGCGAAGCGGCAAACGAGATCTGAGGTAGTCACGCCTTGCATCATGGGATATAGGGTTGCCTCGAGCTGGTAAAATGAGTTCTTGAGCTTAGCAAGTGCCGAACCCATCCAGCAAGAATGAAGGCGAGTTTGACAACTTAACATCAACAGTTCATATGCAAAGTGGCCCGTCTCCACCTAAACTTCAAGTTTCTCATGGTTTACAATAAGCTTTGAGGTTTCTGGGTCCATTCTGCAGTATCTTGAACAGGAGGAGACAATGAGTCTTTCTGCCAAGAGAAACAAGCATTGGGAGTGAAAATGATTTGGGAGAATTTGTCTTCCACTCACATGCTTGTAGGAACATTTGTTTGGGAATGCTATGGACCTTAGAGTTTTGGACACATCCAGTTCAAATGGTCATAATACCATATATACACAATCCTAATAAAATCAGTCAGGAAAAAAAAATACTTCCTAAGCTGGACAGATCATCCATCACCCTGGAAGTCATCTGGAAAGTTGACTATCACAGGTTGCAAGGACACTTCATTTGGAAGAATTTGTTTTTCACATACATACTTCAGCATTTGTTTGGGAATGTTATGGACCTCAGAAATTTGGACAAATCCAATTCATTTAAATGGCCATAATAGGCAACGTAGATAATCCCAATAAAATCAGTCAGAGAAAAAAAATAGTTCTCAAGCTGGATACATCATCACTCTAGAAGTAGACAGACTGTTCCAGATTGCAATAATGCTTCAGAAGTTAAAAAGAACTTAAGCAATGGTGTAAGCATGGTCCCCTTTACACACATCATTTCAACAATGGTCAGGAAGAAGTCATGCTCATAAGGGTATTAGAGGAAAGCTCTGGAGGTTAGTCCAGCAGTTAGACATCTGGCCTTGCAGCAAATCCCTTGTGTAAGACTACTGCAACCATGATCTTTACAGTTAATGCAGTCTTTTCTGGTCATGTTAAGAATCAAAAGCATCAGATTTTCAAGGTGGCTGCACATGGATCAACAGCTTAACTTCAGCTGTTCCAGTGTAAAAAAAAAAAATTAAGATAAGGGCTAGTAACTATCAGTTTTAGGAAAATGCAGTTACTGGCCAATAAGTATACTGCCTGGATGCCAGCAAAGAAGAAACTTCAACTAGAAAAGGTGAACTGAAAAACTCCGACAGGAAAGAATCCTGTAGCCGTTCAGCAGAAAGCAGCTCAAGCTCCATCTTTGGTACAAGAGATGGCTTTCAGTAATACAGAATAAAAAAAATCAAATGTGCTCAGTACCGATTGAAATAAATGAAACAGTGAAGGAATACATGAACTTAAAAAGGCCGGAAATAAATGGAAGAAGCTTTAAACAGCTATTCAAATGAACTGATACAACTGCAAGAAATATGATGTCAAAATGAAGAAAAGGCTGACGAGTATGAGTGCTCAAGAAGAGCCGTTTCAAAAAAAATGGTAGTTAGAGGATACAGCAAGTACAGACAAGGCAGGATTTTCTGCTGTACCAGAGAAACTAGAATATTGTATTAACTTTATGAAAGCACACATAAGCAACTGGAATGGTATTCCACAGCAGTGTGTGTCTGTCTGTGCGTCTTGTCTTTGTCTGTCAAATTTGTCCATGACCTCTGTTAGTAAAGATGCAATCATACTAGCAAAGTGTTGATCCTGACAAAATTGTGGCATAAAGGCAAAAGCATTAAAAACTGGAGACAGGAGAGTGTCTGAAAAAGATTTTTTCATTGTAAACCAGACAGAAGAGAAACAAATTTATCCCAGCAATCAGGGAATATCGAGACACGCGTGAGATTCAAGCTGATGTACACAGCTGTCTTCAGAGGATCAGTGTCATTTTTGACAGGCTAAGAGGGGGGAAAAAGTTTGACCAAAAAAAGGGAGCCACTTCTGTTATGCAAGCCTGTAGATTGATGCTAGTTCTCAGGTGACTAGGAAGGGCAGCTTCCCTCCTCACTGATGTTATGTACTCCATAACTTGCACAAAAAATACAAAATGTTTATTTATATTTATTTATTTTACATTTGTTTACTGGAAGAGTCCGACTGGGCATAAAACCCTTTTTCAGTGGAGGCCGGAGGGGAAAAGCTCCATTGCTAGTAAACTATTTTGTTAGTAGAAAGAAAATTCTATAATAAAATAAAGAAAAAAAAATAGTAACAGACATTCATAACGATAAAAAGACTAGAACAGAATAAATTGGTCAAGTGGGAGACAAGACCAATAATCGTGTACAACAATGCTTCTAAAAGACAGTTCCTACAGTAGTAGCAGGTAGTGACTCTGCTTCTCATTCTTCTGATAATAAAGCTCATACAGAGACTTTGCCAGTGAAACATTTTTTGTGCTTAATATTTGTACAAAACATTTCATGATATAAATTGTGCAGTAGTGGTGCTGCGGTAGCGTTGTCGCCTCACAGTAAGATGCTGTCCTGTTCGATTCTCAGCTAGAGCGTCTTCTGTGTGGAGACATGCATGAATGGGCGTACCTTCGTTGAAGGTTGTGCGTCAGGGCCAGCAACTCGGCACGTAAAAATCTACTGCCAATCATTAGCGGACCGGAGTTCTGCTGTGGCAACCCCTAACCGGGAAAAGCCGAAAGACACAACAACAAGTTATATAGTAAAGCAAGCCCATGTACAGATAAAACTTAGACTGAAGTAAGTCACTTACATTGAGAGCAGGTCTTTTGGAATCAGGACAGGCTTACACAGAGCAGGTCTTTTGGAATCAGGGCAGGTTTACACTGAGAGCAGGTCTTTTGGAATCTGGCCCCTGATGTTTTCTCTAACTTCTGCATAAGTGAATGTTTGGATTAAAGTCCTTGGCTTTTTTGTGTGTGTGAAAGCATGTGGACTTTAAAAATAAGAGAAAACTGTGAACATAATGAAAAGTTTTTATTTGGCAGGTAAATGCATAGCATGAGTTGAGAAGTGTGCAGCTAAGGGCAGCTGTACATTTTATTTCATTTTTCCATGGAGAGAAGATAATAACAGAAGCAGCCAATAAATCAAGTCTTCCAAGCATTGTTTGAAGAGGGAATCATAAAGTTAAAAAGGTACACGGGCAAGAAGCTTCGAAAAAATAAACTTTGAAATTATTGGCAGTGAATAAAAGATAGCAGCGTTACTGGTACGTAAATGATTCAATGTAATTACTAGAACAGTGTAGAATTTAGTTTTATTTAAAAGATATCCAGTGCATTTTTTCTAAAGGCTAAAAAGTTATTTTTTCTGAAAGTATACGAGCTATTTTCCCAACTGGGAGGGAATAAAGAGTTAAGAGAAGAACAGACAGCAATTAGTCTAAGTAGCAGCACAGGCTGTAACACATGCCTTCATTTGGATAACCTTACTTTTAGTACAGGTAATGTCTGTGGGTGCAGGTGTTGATGTGAGACATTTGCTCCTATCAGGGGAGTTAAACTTCATTACTTGAATATGTACAAGGTTTTGTGTGTTTGTTTTAAGTTAAGTTATGGGGGTGTGTCTGTTTTTTTTGTTTGAGGGTTTTCAGTAAAACAAATAGTCTTGTAAAATATGACACAGGTTCAAAAGGGATGACAAGAAACAATTTCAACTTACCAAACATTACCGGGTACATGTAACACAAAAGAAATAGACATTTAAAAAAGCTGTCATATATAATAAGGGGAAGTAATAACTTATCATAATAGCTACACTACCCATATTGCTTTGTGAATGGCCTCAAGTGTATAGACAAAAAGGTAAGAGTATTGAATTATATTAAGAAAAGAGAGAGCAAATAGTAATACTACAGGAGACACACTTGGAAAGAAGTGAGCATGTGTGTTTGATAAAGAAAGGATTTCAGGATGGATATTCAGAAGAATATCAAGGACAAATGAAATGGGGAACACTTGTACTAATTGCTAGAGAAGCTCCAATAGAGGAGGGGAAAAAAGATGATATTGGTAGATTTGTGGTAGTAAAAACCTACTGGCAACGGAGAAGGGTTACACTGCCAAGTATTTATATTCCACTTAAGACTGTTATTATAGAGCTTAAGAATTATTTGGGAGAAATAATCAGCTTTCATATGGGAATATTACTTATAGGTGGGAACTGCAACTTGATTTGCAACAGTGAGGTTGTGTCTGAGGGACCTAGAAGGGAAATATCACAAAACGGTAGATGTCTGAAGAATTTTATGAAAATACTTGATATGGAAGACATGAATTCAGTAGTAGGAACTTTGAGAGTATTTACATATTATTCCTCAAGGTACAATAATTCCACTAGACTAGACACAAAGTATTTGAAAGCTTTGGCACACATCCAGAAACTATTTCAAATCACGCACCAATAACAACTAAGATAACAATGCAGGGTACTGAAGTAATGATGCAACATTGGTGCTTCTCCACCTACCTGTTACAAAGACATGAATTTAGGGAATGGGTAGTCGAAATTATTCAAGAGTTATTAAGAAAGATAGAAATGTATTTTGAAGTTACAGCTAGTGAGTGGGATAAAATGAAAGTGGAGTCTAAAAATATGGTAGAAATAAAAGAACAAAAAAAGATGTTTAAGTAACAGAAATTATTTAGAACGGCTGACAGTATTGCAGAATAAGGGAAATCTCACAGAACAAGTGACACAACTGCAGAGTGCTAAAGAGAAAATAAGGAAGTCCCTGGGTAATATGCATGACTTTAGAAAGACTGCAGTTAAGCAACTGTTGCCAAACTTAAGGAGTTTATAACACGAAAAATAATCAAGACATCCAGAGAAGTATTAGAAATATTTCAAAATATTATGAAAACACGTACAAAGCAGAGAAATGTGGAAATCAAGAAAGAGCACAAATGGAAATATTTGCGGAAGACTTAAGCATGCCAAGGTTAGAGACAGATGAGGTTCAACAGTAAATCTAAGAGAGGAGATAAAAATGGTGATGTATAATCAGTCTGCAAGACAGTCTGCATGAACAGATGGTATTCCTGTAAAATTTGGAAGCTAGGAGGGAAAAAGTGATAAGGATATGGAAGGTTTTGTTTAACAGTATTTTAAAAGGAAGGGAAACACCAACATCCCAGATAAAGCTGTGGTGGATTTAACACCTAGAAATGGCAAAGACCCAGCTTCATATAGGCCCGTTTTAATTTTAAACCATGATTACAAAGTGTTTATGCCTATAAAAAGCTAAAAAACGACAAAGGTATTGCCAAACTGATAGATATGGATTAATGTGCTTTTGTGAAGGGGAGGCAAACATATGACAGTATTAACAGAACAATGATGATCCAGAGAATATTAAGAAAATACCACTGTTGTTGTTGATGGGTCTTGATGCAGTGTAACCATTCGACACAGTAAGCTGGTATTTTATTAGTAGTGCAATGGAAGCATATGCATTTCATGATACAATAATAAAGTTAATTAGAAAAATATACAAGGGGATTGGAGGCAAAAATTAAAGTGGGAGGGTTCCTCTCTGACAAGTTGTGTCTGAACAGAGGAACCAGACAGGGTGCCCCCTTTCCTCTTGATTATCTGCTTTCCATTTAGAGCCATTGACAAAGAAAATAATGACCTCAGAAATTCAAGGATATAATTGGTATGGTAATCAAGAAAAGTTGGCTTTAGCTGCAGCTGCACAAGATGTTACTTCGTACCTGATAAAAACAACAAAAAGGACTTGTCAATGTTGTGAAACACTGAGACAATTTCACATCTTTTCAGGATATAAAATTACTGAAGACAAAAACAAAGGCTATCGCTGTAAACTACGTACCCACACATGAATTGGTTCAGTAATACCCATATTTACACATACACAATAAAATAGAAATATTTAGGAGTATGAATTAAAAAGGATTCTGCTATGGCAGCTAATGATATCTTGAAACTGACTAAACAAAAGATAATACAAAAACTGAGAAAATGGAAAGCTCTTGTTTATGGATATGGCTAGCAAGATACAAGCAGTGAAAATGTTTTAGTTCCTTTAGTTTTATACACAAGTCAGACATATTTTTATCAACCAAAGAAGACGTTGTGGACAATAATTTATAAAGAGTTGAATTTTCTGGGAGGGGAACAGGGCAAGGGTTAAGTGGGATAAGATGAACTTTCCAACAGAACAAGGCGGTTTAACATTACCTGATTTGAAAGAATATTTTATAGTTACGAAGTCAAGGTTCATATACATAGCACAAGCAGAAAGCTATAATTCAAAGTGGAAAGGAATGATGATGAAGCAAGGGAGGAAATTCAAGAAATAAGGACAGAGTGAGATTCTGGACGCAGATCCCAAAGGAAAACAGCTATGCAGAATATTATATCCACAAAGTAGCAGAAAGCATTCTAAGGACTAAGCCAACATGAGAAAGGAGAAACGAGATTTTGCTGATAGAGATGACCGCAATTAGTGGCACAGATAAAAGGCGGGGGGGGGGGGCTGTAATTTCATGGAGAAAACTGGCAAAAGAACCAAGGTACTGGGAGCAAATAATTAGAGAGCGAAAGGTAATAGAACTGGAAAAGGCCAAGAGAACATTTGGACTGCAGGTTAGAGACTGCCTTCCCTATCAGGAATTTATATCAAAGTATAGGCAAAGAGAAAGGGATAGGGGAATCAAAAGTGAAAGACCTGCTCAGGTAGTTTTTAGTTGAATCTAGATCAGAAGCCGCTGTTAAAAATGGATACTTAGCAGGGCATATAAAACACTGCGCAATAACTAAAGGAACCAATCAAAGGAGGTTAGAAAAGACTGGAAAGAAAGACAATAAGCAATTCACAAGGAAACAATGGTTGGACATGTATGGCTCCCAAATATACAGCAAAGTCTAGTTAGGATTTTTGCTTAGAATTGTTTGCATAGGTAGTCTTATATCCCAAGCAGACGCCAAATAATTTTTCCTTCAGTAGACTCCAAATGTCTGAAGTGTGATGGGGAGGAATAGGTAACTAGGAACATATGTTTTGGGACTGTAATGAGTTGGCAGACTTTAAAAATTCCCTAGAGTACTCTGTCAGAAATAACGGGTGAGCAAATGGGTGGTGTAACTAAGGACATTTTTTTTTAAGTTGGGATTCTAGTAGGGCCTTAAGTTTAATTCTGGTGGCTGCCAAAAAACCAACTACTAGAAAAAGGAAACCAAAGTCTAAACCAACTGTAATTGAAGTACTGAATATTGTAAAAGAAATAAAAACTGGAAGCAGATATTTAGAAAAGGATAGGAGCAAACTGCATAGAAAAAAATGGAAATTCTGAGAACAGTAACTGCAAGATAATGTTTTGGAACAGTGGGGTTTAAAGGAAGGCAGAACTGAGCAGTTTTCCTAAGTGGGAATTCTAATTCAAACAATGTGTTAAAAAAAATTAAAAACATCTCTACTGACCTATTCTCACAACAAGTTAAAACCAGTGGGTCATATGGCACTATACAGTGTGTGCTTAAAAGCAAAAAATAAACTTCACTGTTCCGAATGGTGTCAGTACATTGGAAAGGCCTGCTTGTGTAAACTGTTGGGCATGACAAAGCAAATTCATGGTGTCCATATATGTAGAATACTAGAGATCACAATGTTGTCAGTCATTATGCTGCATCTGCATGATCATTCACAATACGTGACAACCGTCAACAGTGTTCCTGAGATACACAGTCATCCTATCATGACACAAATCTATATCATCCAAACTCAGTTATGCAGGGCAAACATTATGCTAGCTCCCAACTACATTAACCAGGATCCTCTCAGGACTACCCTTAACAGGAGTCACTTAAAAAAAAACTCTTGCTTTTAATTCCTCCCTATACAGAGTCAAACTATTCTAGAGACCCCTTTTCTTCCCATTTCAGCACAGTCCTAAAATTTCAACCTGATGCTCCTCCCCTCAATCCTTCTATATCAAAAAGTTCTCTACTACCCATTCACATGTACCACTCTTTTCTCCATCTTGTCTGCTTTGGTTTCCACCACCCTCATAAATCTCTATAAGCACAAGCTTTTAACATCTACAGGACCCACTTCTTTCTACCTGACATAGCTCTCAACCTCTTGGCGCAAAAAATCTGTACAAAGCCAAAATTAATTGAGGGAGGGGGACAAAGCCCCCAAAAACAGGGACATTTTTTAAATATTGCTCTTAGAAAGTTGCTAAATAAAAGGCATAGTGTTATCATGTATTTTGTGAAGGATACGAAGTCTGAAACTCAGATGCCTGTCCTTATTTAGTGAATTCAGTCCTTACTGATTTGCCACAAAAATCCAGAAAAAAAAAAAATCACAAATTTTATGAGAACCAGACCAAAATACGAGGCAAAAATCTGATCAGTTGAAAGATATGCTACCTGGACATACTAAACATTTTTCACTAACTCCCCCACTGCCAGTACTTCCATTCTGTCTCTTTACTCACTTTGGCCTGTCACATAGACTATGCTGACTAAACCCTAAAACAAAAGCTACTAGGAATCCTTTACAAGCTTTCCATACACTACATTTCTGCACACAGACTGGTCAGTGGTATATAGAAATAAAGCCCTGACTAGGCACCCCAAGGTCAACTAATGATTCAGTCACTTGACAGTGCAAACAAGGAAGGTCTGGTGTAGATGGTGGGTGGGCCTCTTTGGTCCAAGCACAGAAAGCCTGTCAGAGTGGAGCCAGGTAGGGCTCACAGCACAAGGTGGGGATGTCTGCCTGGACATGCTTCATTGCTATACAGCATGCTGTGCAGTCAATGACCATCAAGTTAGGAGAAGGTTTAGCTCTGCAAAGTAGCTACAAAAAGAATTCCTTCCTATGTGGGCAGCAGTGAAGGCTATTTGGTTCATCTCCTCACGGAGTTCCTACAGCTGCCAGTTCAAGGGATACAAAATGGCTAATCCAGCTCTTGGGGCAAATTCCAGGTGTCTTCAAGCTTTAAAATGTGCTTAAGGTGCACACATAGCATTGGTAAGGTATTACTATGCCACAGAAGTCAGACAAAACCTTCAACAATAAGTTTGACTTGTACAGAGAAAAAAAATACAATTTCCATATACTTAGCCCAAAAATCTCTCCCTCACAGGTCTGCTACATATGAAATTTTTTCACCTCAGATTTACCACCACATCAACGTAGCTTCAGATCGCTCTACCCCAATCCTTCAATGCCTTAGGTGAAAGATACCATCACCTGTGACAATTTCTCAACTGATTATCTCCAACTGGTCCAACTCCCTTAACAGATCTAAACATAACTCTCGTTTCTTTCCAGCTATCATCATCTCGCCACCCCCCCAATCTTTTTTTGCCACCCACTCACAGTCTTTTAAAGCCCTCTACTGCTTTCCTCTCACCCAGAACACTATATTTTAATATGTAAACCTGACCTCTGTTTACCCTGTTCCTCTATCACCTCCTCTTTCCATAAATTCAGAACTACCAGCTAATGATCTCCTAGAAGGTGAAACTCAACCTACAGCTCTTCAAAGACTTAAACCAACATCTTTCTACAGACACCCAGGCACAGACACAGGCTTGCTTCCCCCCAAATCCCCACTTACCTAGATCCACAACACATACTGAACTCTATCACTCTCCTCTTAATCTTTTGTCCATGTACAGTCCGCCTCCAAACAATGAATCCTCTCTCGTAAATCACACAGCCACAATCCTACTAACTCGCTCATCATCTTTTCTGCCAAAAAAGCTGCTGCTCCCACTTCACCCACCTCTGCATATTCTGTCCTAACAACCTTTGCACGTTAGCAAAATTAGTGGCTACAATATACATCACACTCTCTTAACATCATAACTGTCAGTTTAGCCATCCTATATCTATTCCCTTCCCTCAAGGCATACACCCCAAACAAAGATCATGCAACTTCATCATTTTGTTGTCCCCAAGCTAATAAGGATATGCTGGGCCACACAATCAATCAGTCTGTCTGTGCATTTTGGCAACATCATTTTAACTATCAAAATATACTAAAAAAAAAAAAAAAAGACTACCAGTCTTTCCTACTCACATTTCCAACATCTTGACAGTTGTATCTCTTTTCTTAATTCATCTTCTTCCAGCAGTGGTGTACTTTAAAACTTAAAAATTCTCAGCATCACAGCCTTGAACCACTAGTGCCCCCCCCCCCCAAAAAAAAAAATAATACATAATTAAATAACAAAAAAGTTAACCTACCCCCAACACAATGATCACCATTTTTTAAGAATGATATTCTAAACCCAAGTGAGCACCAAGTAGCTTAAATTATCTTAGAAATGCCAGTACTAACTTTTCACAACCCGCAAGAGTAACACAGCATTTTCTTGTCTGCTGATAAATTGTAACAAGATTTGCTATCTCACCTACAAACTTCTTTTCACCTCAACCTCTATCAGACCAACTTCTACCACTCACAAAAACAACCTGTGAATACAGGGCAGACTTGATGGGATGGGTGCCAGTGTCAATATCAAATGCCCTACATTTAACCCCATTCATCACAACACGCAAAGTGGAACCCTGATGAAATACCATAACACCTTTCATAAACTTCTCCTCCAACTCTAATCTTATTAGCACTTGAACCAAAGAAGCCTATCTAATAGTGTCTAAAGCTTTTTCCTATCAAAAAAACACTGTGCTGCCTGCCTTCCTGTCCCTCTTTTTCTACCACTTCCACAAAATCCAGTAATTAACTAACAATGATCCTCAGACCTTTAACAAAGCCCATCTGCTCTACCTCCAATCTAGCAGCCCATTCCCATCCATAAACATTTGCAGCCATATTTATCACAGACGCTGGCTTTTGATTCAGTCAGTATCATCCTTATATACTGGGCATCTGCATCACATTTTTTTAAAGCAAAGATTTTAAACTCTGTCTGGCTTTAATGATTTGCTATATATTGAGTCTGAAAGTCAGGGCACTATGTACAATTATGGACAGTAGAGGAATGCTGCAAGACAGAAAGCAGTAAGGCAAGTATTTTTTTTTTCTTTCCGTGATGCTAGCAGTGATTAGATACTTTTTGCATTATTTACAATTTTCTGATTTTTGTGGAGCAATGTGTAATACTTTAATGTGTGGCAACTTGTTTTTGTGGACTAGCAAAGGTGGAAATTATTACATGGCTATCAGTTATAGATCTCAACTGTCCAGAATTTTGCAGAATGCCTAGATTTTGCCTCATGTTTTTGGTCTGCTCCTCATAAAATTTGTGGGTTTCACTGAGGATTAAAGTCACAAGATAATGGCAGCTCATTCAAGGTTTCTAACTTCATAACCTTCAGAAAATGCATGCTAATTCAAAAGCTATTACTCTAGCCACTATCTACATTTAAAACAGCAATATTTACAATTTATTCCAGATTCTGAATCCTTGTCCCCTCATTGTTCATAGGTTGGTACTAGGCTATCAGCCCTAGGGCCTATACAAGCCTAGCCATAACAATTCCCTGGCTATTTCTTCCCACATTATTTACTTTCCTGGACCCCTGTTTTGGCTTTGTTCAGAATTCCTGCATTAACAGCCTTAGAGGTACGGCCATCAGTCTAATGGCTAGAACTGCTGGGGGGCATATACATCTTTAAACTGCCCCCGATTGATTTTGGGTCAAAATTTTGCACTGTTCCTCCTAATTCCTAGTAAAACTAGTAGTCTGGGGAGTAACTGTGATGATTTCTTCTAGTAAATAAGGACAATACAGTTACAGACATTTTTTACTTCAGAAAATGTATATTATTCCGCATTCTCTTATTCTGCCAACTCATCATGTTGACACAAACATTTTAAAACGTATTCTTGATTTGTTTTTCTTTTGGATTTGTCCCTGATTTTGCAGGGAACAGGTTGAAAGGTATGGGGCTGGAGTTTGCTTGATGAAAGTAACTGATGCTCTTATCCTTAGCTCAGTTTTAAGCAGTCACTTCTATCTGGCTTTGCAGTGTGCATTTGAAAAAAGTAGGACACCTGATATGCACACACAGAGTAGCTATAATTGCTGGGCTGTGTGTGGAAGAAAATGACTAGCTGGCTGCTGCTGTTTTCCTATTATTCTGGCTATGGTGGGCTAGTGCAATTTGTATGAAGTAATTTAGAATATTTAATGAGTGATAAATGTTTTTCTGGAACAAAGTTGAAATGCAGTACATGGCCATCCTCTTCTCACAATTCAGCTTCTGAACTGTACATAGATATAGCTATAACGGATTGTGTGGGTTACTACAAGGTCTGTGTCAAAATCCACTTACACAGCCTTGATGTGAGGGGGGACCTCTCTGAAGGTCTGTGCAGTCTATCCCGTTTTTATTTTGTTTTAGAAATGACTGTAAACCTGGCAAGTGTCTACTCTGTCCTTAACCCCATCTAGTCTTAAACCAGCCCTGCTCAGAGGTGTACACAAAATATCGCTGTAGCTTGTGTGGGGAATTGAGGATGATGTCAATACTTTTTTAACTTTCCTCTGAACCCTCAGAGGTCACTATCTTATGTTGGTCTGAGGACAGTGTAGTCATTATTTACTTTCCTCACAAACTTCAGAGGGGTGCACAAAGGATGACTAACCTTGTACAGGAACAGTGTACTGTCTAAAAGTAAATTGGAAACATTACTGTATTAGTTTTTCCCCTCATTATTGAAAATCAGATGCAAAGAGCAGTATTGGCTACTTAAAATGAATCCTTAATACAGTGCAACCCTGACAAGTAAAACAGAGTGAGAAAAAAAGAAAAAGTAATTTGGATGACATGGGTAGGCCAGGATGGGGGCACCTACTGATGTGTGTGTATGGGAGGGGGAGCACAGCAGAACTCCTTTGCCTTGTGCACTAGTTAACACAAGGCCGGCCCTGCCCTTCTGTGACACCATATCTACTACTGGGCCTATAAAATAGTTTCAAGCCCACACCTTGCTCCTCCACGCTACACTTAAGCACCTACCTTTAAATTCCATTTGTCTGTTCTACCTCCGCCTCTCAGTCCTTAGACTTCTTGAGCACATATGTTCTAATTCCCAACAATCCTTATTAATAACCACAGAAACAATATCAAAATTTACATCCTCATAAATTTAGAGCAGTATGGCTTTTACAAATCTCAAGAATGAGCTTTTCAATCCAACTACCATTTACTTACAAATTGTGTTACAGAATTGTTACAATAATCTTCTATTTTTGTATTTCTCGACCCACGGGCTGTTCTTAATCCTCTTTAACCCTACTCCAGTAATACTTGTTATTCCACAGAAACCTATCACCAGATCTATACGCATAAAAAAAAAATTACAAATAAATAAGCCCCCTCCCCTTGGACAAGGCTAACAATCGATTTCTTCAATAAAAGCATACCCTACTCACCATGTGTCTTTTGTTCTCTCTACTTCTTCCAGAGACCATCTTTACTCAAACTTTTGACCCAGTGTCCCTGCTGGTACCCCCATCTTCCTGTCAAACTTCACCCACTAGCTGCTGCATTTCAGAAACACTTGGTGATTTGACCTTCTTCAGTTTCTTAGTAATGGACTTCTTTTCTTCGCCTTCAACACAATAATCTACAAAAGCTCCCTTTTGTTTAAATTCATTTCTTATTTCCAATGTCACATCATTTCCCCCAGTAATCTTAATATCCTTACCAAGCACTGTACCTAGCAATCTCCTCATTCCCTCTGTAAGCTCACTTGACATTTGGCAATTCCAAAAGATTTGACTCCAATTCCCACTCATCTCCCACCTCTCATTTTCTCCACACCTTTAATATCTTTTGAGCCACTGCATGAAATCTTTTCCCCCAGTCTGTGAAGGGTCTATATTAGATAACTGAAATCTACTTACCTCGAACCTGTACTCATAAACACCGCAACAGCGAAATTCACTTCAACAAATGACAAAAACTTTCCTAGGGCAAAGGAAGCAATTGTCCAGCACTAGAAGTTTGCCTTTTTCCCCATTGTAGTGCGATCTCAGAGTTAGTATATATAGCTGGGGGGTGCAGCCCCCCACTTTGGTGTGTTTGATTTAATGCAATGTGTTGCGGTGTTATAATGGCAAATGATCACTTATCCTAGTAAATGTTTGATGTTCGCTGAAGTGTTTCGCTGTTGATGAACACAGGTTCGAGGTAAGTAGATTTCGATTATCTAATATAGACCTGTAAAAAACGTATGCAAATACTTTCAGACAAATATCCTTACATTGCCTCACTGCCTTATAAACTAATCTCCTGGTCATTTCTCACTGTTCTTCATTTACTTCCTTGTTGAACAACCTAAACCAGACTGCTTTAAACTCTGCTCCCACCACATTGTGCATCAGCCAGCCCTCTATGCAATCATAAGATCATCTCTTCTCCACCTTTTCTTTCTTTATCCCTTATCTTTGCAGCCAAATTAACTACCATGGGTGTCCTCTTTCTCAGTTCTTAACCATGCAGTCCTTTTCCTCGTTACTTCAAGAGCCATAAAGTCTAAAAATCAACCTCTCAGTAAGTCATACTTTTCTTTCTCCTCTTCCCATGAATTATTAATTCACCAATTAATAATTGGTCCCAGTGTCTAATCTCAGTATGGTGTCTTCTCCACCTTGCTGCTGAAGTCTCCATCACCATTACTTCTTCTGCCAGTTGAGGTGATATCACTTTTCCAGTGCTTCAGATGTCTATTCTAGAATATTTTATTTCTCTCTTTGCCAGTGACCTGCAGAACTGGGGTACCAATGGCCTCATCTCCCTTCCCCACAAGCCTTCACAGATATCACCCATCCCCAACCACAGATTTTTCACTTTCAGCATATTGACCATTTACACTGGCTTTTTCTCTCTCTACAATCTGTACCATATACCTTTCTTTATCCAGCACTCCCAGTCCACCATGCTCCTTATTCAACATCACTCTTTCCCACATCACTCTAGGCTTCGGACGTTCCAAAATAAAATCATTCATAAATTCCTTGAATTTCCTACACACAAACAAAATCAATCCAGAAACAAAGAACAGTCACACTTGTTCCAGGTGGAATTAGAAACACTTAAAAGTATGTTTGCATTTTGGGGATACCCAGAATTGTTTTTGAAAAAAATCTTTGATGAAGTCTGTAGGAAGAGCTCCTCATGGCACTTTATTCCACTATTAGGAAGGTCTAATGCTACACTCACCACCCCTAGTGATAGAATGGGCGACGCAGTAGAGGGAACAAGTGGCAAACAATTCAACAATGGAATGGTGTTGACTTACACTAAAGAATTTGATGACTTAAGGCAGATTTTAGAAAGAAATTGGATCATCTTTGAAGTCAACCCAGATCACCTTAGTACAGTGGGAAAAAGACCAGTAGTGATATACAAAAAAGCTCCTAGTTTTAAATCGATACTGGAAAGAATGGGAAGATGTGAACATAAGGGAAGAATGGTCAAGTGTGGAAACTGTAATCAATGCAAGTTATGTTATGGAAGGTTCTTCTTTTAATATACATGGCTTAGGGTACATAAAACCTAGTGGCAGGTTTACATGTTCCACTAAAGGTGTTGTTTATCTAGGGTTATGCACACTTTGCACAGCATTCTACATAGGGAAAACTAAATGTAAATGCAGACAAAGGATATATCAACACATATACGACATCAAGAAGAAAAATTAAAACAACATCCTATATAGGCACATTAAATCCAACTCTATGCACCAGTTCAAGTCTTGCATTATTGAGCAAGTTAACTTAGGTGAGCTGGGACACACACACACACACACACACACACACACACACACACACACACACACACACCAAGTGATGTCTTCTTAGAATTTTTAGAACTTAAATGGCAACTTAGGACCAATATCACCCAGCCACCAAGTTTAAATGAAAATGTTTCAATTTCCAGCATACTAAAACTCAAAGCTGGATATTATTTTGGGTAATTATGCATTAATGCCATAGGGTACACATTTGTTATGTGCCACATAGGGTGTGAAAAAACTTTTAGTTAACAGTATTATGTAAAAAAAATGTTTTTAATTTTAGCTGAAGTAATCTTTCAAGTGCACTGCACATTGTTGTAAATTATTTCTTTGTAACTGTTACATGTTTTTACTAGCAGGTTTTACAACACAGTATAGCTGTTTATGCTGGCACAGGAAATTTTCCTAATTTGAATATTATGTAATCAATTAATTTAGTATGATGTATAAAAAGGCTTCTTGAGTTATGGGTAATTGTTCTGATGAAGTCCAGTTACCAGAGGACGAAAGCGCTCAACCTGTATTGTTGCTTTATGAGTTTTTTTAAGTAATAAATTTATGTTCTGAGCAGCACTAGACTCTGAAGTCTTTTCCCACCAGTGTGACTGTTCTTAATTTCCTACACATGCGGCCATCCAAGGGCCTTAAAAAGCCATAGTTATTTAAACACATGAGGTACAACATGTCAGTGTAAGGTCTAATACAAATATAAGCTCAGCATTTTCCATTTCTGCAAATTTCTATGTATTTGTAGTCTTTCCATCATCACCTCACGTGTACGGTGTTCCAACACCCTTTCAGAGCTAGTTACCTGCACTCCCAAATAGTTGACTCTCCTACCAGTGTACTTCCTAGATATTTTCAATCCTTCTTCCATATTTACTCCTAGTATTCTATTTTTTCCTTCATTACCTTTACAACCAGAAATAAGACCAAAGTTTTATATCATATGAAATAAAACAGCTAGGTCTTATGCTTGATTTGTCAATGTCAAAATTCCATCATCTGCAAAACATGCAAATTTCAGTTCAGTTCCATATCGGAGAACTGCATACCCAGTTAATGAAAGGTTCCCGATATAGGGCAAATAAAAAAGGGACATTCCTGCCTAATGCTGGAGATCTCAGTGACACTGGATAACTTCCACACACTAACTCTAGCATTAGTCCCTAAAAATATCCTCTATCAGTGATTGGTAAATCAAACTTTTTTTAATACTGCCAACAAAAATTCCTACTACACTCAAGAAAAAAAATTGCACTTAATTCATCTGCTTTTACTGTATGTGTTTCTTCCTACTTAAATTATTTTAAAGAACAAGCAGCAAAAGCAAATCATTCAGTTGCATTTATTCTGCTGCATTTATTACTGCTTGTTAATAGCCTGATTAAACTGTAACTGTTATGCTAAGCCTTTTGGTTTAAGCACTTGGGCTTCAGGCCAGTTTACATTAGGAAGGTTTGTGGTTTACACTCTTGTGGCAGGAGAGGTTACTTGCATCCTTCTAAGTTGGGAATTGCTGGTTGAAGGCTTAGCGTGTCTGTTATTCTAAAAAGTGTGTCTTAGTTCTGGTTTAACCAGTCAGTTATTTTACATTAAGAAGGTCTGTGGTCTGCTCTCTTGTGGGAGGACAGGGTAGATTCTGCTCTTCTGAGCTGTGAATTGCTGGTTGAAGGCTGATTGTGCCTGCTTATCTGAACTGATTTTTTCTGAAATTGATTCACTTTGTTTGCTGTAGCATAGACTAGATTCAGACCTGCTGAATCTAGTTCTGTTCGTATAACCTGAGCTCTAAACCAGCCCATGTTTTTGTTGGAGAATGTTCCCCTGCACCCTGGTGGCAGGAGTGTGCAGTTAGAACTCGTCTGACTGAAGGTTGCTGGAACAGGGCTCAGCTTTGAGCTTTTTTATTGGTTAATTTGTTTAAATCAGTTTGCTCTTGTTTGCTACTGTTATATTTAAGTGTGTGCATCTGTTCTCCTGTGTTAAATCAACCTAAACAGAGTTTAAATATCCTTAGCATAGTCTGGTTACAGGTTTTGCTGTATCCAGACCTGTGTGTGCGACTCCTGTGTTTCCTGCTACACCATCTTGTGTTGGCTGGGGCCTGCCTGCACTTAGTGGGAGTAAGTAAATTGCACAAAGCAGAACGATTCAATAAAGGCAGTCTTCCTGCACTGTGGGTACCACCAATAATTCCAGTCCAAGTCGTTCAAAGCCATTCAAAAACCTTTTATTACCATAAAACAAAACAAGATTTAGCGCTTTCATCTCCCCACCGAAGACCTCTTCAGAATCAATTAATGAATGCTTCCATCACTCATTTATATGAAAACCAATTAAGAATAATTGAAAGCAATAAAACAATGAATCCAAAATCACAATCCAATTGATATGCTTTGTGAATTAAAAACAGAATGTTACAAATGAGATATCCAGAATATATATATATATATATATATATATATATATATATATATATATATATATATATATATATGTATACTATTAGTAAATAAATAAATAAATATTTATAATAAAATTTACAATAAATGTGGGCGCAAAATAAATGTGTGGATAACCTAAGAACTGGATTTAGATATAAAAAATATTCTAGTATAAATATAGATATAAATAGGAGTAAGTAAATTGGTTGGAACTGGTCTGGAATAGGGTGTTTAGCTAAGAGCTCAGGGTCAAGGGTTGATTGGTCAATTCCAGTGTCTCTATTTTACTTTTGTTTTTGTGGCATTTAAACCCCGCGTTTCCATGGGTCGTTGCTTGTTTGCATGCGTCGTTGCTTGTTTACACGTCGCGCACCACCACTGCACTGTTTTAACCCTTTTCAATGTATCTCAGCTGCATTTCTTTTCCTTACCAGTACTCATGTGTAAGTGAGGCCTTCCCTTGCAGCTACTGCATTGATTTCATCCAGCCCTACTCACACCTATAGGTGCTCTCCTTAGATAGTACCCACTCTACTATCCCTGACATCTGTTCCACAGATTCTGACAACCATGGACGAACAATTTTCTATGGTTTCTCCTGCTAATCTGGTTATGGGCATCCTGAGACAGTGTAGCAGCTGCCTTATGTACATGGACAACCCCCCTACTACTATCACCTAGGAACACAATATGTGATAGATGCAGTTACATTAAAAACCTAGAATCCTTGCTGTCTCAATCACAAGCCACTACATCTGGCACTGAGACGGTTGTCTGTGCAAACACTACAAACATGACACCTGTACACCACACTCCTATGTATGCAGAGATTCTCAACAAAAACATACCTAAACAAGAGAGACCTCTGAAGCAAAAACACACACGCATATCACAACCAACAGCACCAAGCACCACACACAGTACACATGCTTGTGTCTCGCAGCCTCTAAGGCCTAGCCACAAATCCAACATACTAGTCATAGGAGACTATTGTGAGACACACAGATGTGCCCCTCACCAGCCTAGGTTCATAGGTTCATACTAGGCTATCTGCCCTAGGGCATTTATAAGCCTAGCCAGAGTGTGTGTGGCTTTCACCACCCTTTAGGATGAGAATACTATACCCATTAGTTTGCTGTGCCTCTGTCCAGCAGTGATACAGAGATGATTCCCGGGATAAACCTACGATCTCCCATCCACTCGTCAAGATTTCTCTTGAACAGAGTCAGTGAGGGGCTCTGCCTCACATAGACTGGGATTCTGTTCCATAGTGTAGGGAGCTGCAATTAGAAAGTCACAGTAAGCTGCTTGTCAAGTGCTAGAATCTGCCATATCACACACGCACTCAAGTCTCTTAACAGGTACTGTTATGACTCTGTTATAGTTCATGTTGGTGTGAATGACTTGAGACATACCACTCTGGAATACATGGAAAGAGACATGATTGAGCTCACCGAGTGTGTGTCCTAGGCAGGTATGTCCCTAGCCTTAAGCAGCATCCTACAGTCACCCTGAATGATGCCTCAATACAAACAGAAAAGGATTGACTTTAACAACTGGCTTAGTTTCTGATGTCATTCCAAGGGGATCCAGTACTTGACAGCCTCTGAGGACATGTCTGACAGACTACAATGGTGTGCTGATATTCATGCAGACACTGAAACCTGGCTCAAAGCCAGGTTACTCATCCTACCATACTTTCAGACCCCAAACAGAGGGCTATAAAGCCAAAAGAGGTGGAGTTTAAATATTTATCAAAGACAAACACCTCCAGGCTGGTCAAACAGTATGATGCACAGTAGACACTCCAAGTGCAGTCAACTGTTGACAAAACACCTACTCAAATCATAGCTAACTACAGACCCCAAACCATGACTCAGGGCACCCACTCCACCTATCTGGACTTGCTTGAATCCACCAAGATTCAACCCTTTACCCTGATCCTGGGTAATTTCAATTACCCAACCATACAGTGGAAGACCTATTCTAGCCCAAACATGAACACTCAGAGATTCCTCGACTTCGTCAATGCCAATGCATTGCATCAGCTGGTCGAAACCCCCACGAGAGATTAAAATATCCTGGACCTGGTACTAACCAACATGAGCAGCCACTGTAGCACCCCTACAGTGTCATCCTCCTTGGTAAGATCCAACCATAAAGCGATCACCTTTGACGTCACCATCTCCCCTGAGCCCCACTCCCCCCATCAGGGTCAAATAAAAAAAAAATTCCAAAGATGACTACAATCTCCTGAGATCAGGTATAAGCAGCTTCACAGCCACATTCTCTTCAATCAGTACTAGCACTAATGCCCAAGCATACACCAAAAAAATATATGAGCATATGAGCACCTACTTAGCTGCATGGACTCGGCAATACCTGACAGGACCAAATCATCTTTCTCAAGGAAGAGTAAACCTGTCTGGCAGACTGCAGCAACAAACAAACTCTACAATAAAAAGAAAATAAAATTGCTGTTCAGGACCAAGAAGAAGCAGGTGCTAAGTTGAAAGCAATCTCTCCTTTGTCTGCACAGGCAAATAAGGTCACTGGTAAAATCCTCTAAGGCTAACTTAGAGTCCAAATTGGCCATGTCCACTAAGGACAATCACTAGACCTTCTTCACATACGTCCACCATCTCAAAGGTAATACCCAAATCTGCTCTCGTGGTCAAGATCACCACATACACAAAAGTTGTAGATATACACAAAAGTTGTAGATATACCCAACAAGTCATAGATATAGCCAACCTGCTGGCAGACAGATTAAGTGAAAACTTCACCCCCCTGTCTGCCCATCTGTAAACCAGGACACCCCCAGCACCTGCCCCCCTCCCCTCATCACCAGGGAGTAGGTCTTTAATGCCTTCTCAAAGGCAATAAAATACAGCCTCCATGGGACCTGATAACATCCCTTGCTGTGTCCTACATTAAACTCAGGCATGAGCTCTCAGCACCATTAGGCACCCCATTCAACCACAGTCTGAGCACCGGCTTCTTCCCAGCTGAACAGAGGACAGCCACGGTCATCCCTTTACACAAAGGTGGAGCATCCACTGACCCAGGCAATTATTGGTCCATCAGCCTAACTAGCCTGATCTGTAAGGCCATGGAACACATTATCATGGACCTTATAAACAAGGACACTAGCAACCTCCAAATGCTTGACCCCACATAGTCTGGTTTTGTCAAAAGTAGATCATGCCTGTTAAACTTGATTGACTTCTCCAAAACAGTCACCAAAGCCATGGACGAGGAGAAGACTCTGCACACCACCTACCTTGACCTAGCCAAAGCCTTCAACTCTATTCCCCACTCAGGCATAATAGATAAACTCTCCCAGCTAGGCATCAACCTGTATGCTACCAGATGGGTAGCTAGCTGGCTCACTAACAGAACCCACTCATTCAAAATAGGGAAGCCACCTCTGGTAGTAGACATGTAACAAACGGCATACCCCAAGGATCGGTCTTGGGCCTCTACTGTTTGGGATATACTTTTATGAGGTGCAAGCCAAAATCAGTGGTCTGCGGCTGACCAGGTCTGCAGATGACTGCAAGCTGGGCGCTGTCTTAAATTCAAGTAGTGATGTGAACATCCTTCAAGAGGCCCTTATCCAAACTAATGACTGATGCCAGAAGCATGGCCTCAAAGTGAATGCCAAGAAATGCATCATTATCCGCTTTGGGGAAAATGGCGTCCCCACTAATTATCACACTAACAATGTACTAAGCACACAATCTGTCATGAGGGACATGGGCACCCAGGTTGATAGCAGCCTGACTTTTGACCATGGCCCACCTCATAAGTAAGGGCATTTCATCCAGGAACAAGCAGGTTATAACATCCCTGCACTCCTCCCTTATCATACCCATTACCAAGTACAATACCCCCTTTGGCATGAACACTGCCAAGCACATGCAGCAGCTGGAGAGACCACAGAGTTTCCTGACCAGGAAAATCCAGGGTCTCAAACACCTATCCTACACAGGTAGGACTTTTAGCCTGTCCCTCTACTCGCTCTTCTACAAACTGCTCTGAGATGACCTCTGTCTGGCATACAAGGCCATCTCAGACCCAGCCTTGACGGAGTTGCTGCACATCTGCAAGTCAAATTCCACTCGTGCAACCCGCACGCAAGGCTTCAACCTGGTCTGTGATATTAATTGAACTTGTTGGCGGGGTAGATTTGTGTCCCAAAGACTCCCCCATCTGTGGAACAGACTCCCTCTCCATGTCAAGCAGAATACCTCACTAGCCCTCTAACAGGAACCTGGACGACTGGATGGGAAACAGAAAATACACCCCTGGGATCCCACCTGTATCCCTGCTGCACAGAGGAAGTAGATACTGACTTTGTGATGACATGGACGAAATTCTTGGCTAGGCTTGTAAGGGCCTCGGGGCCAACAGCCTAGTATCGTCCTATGAACCTTCTCAGCATCCAAGACGATCAATGCTACCTCCCGATTCTGTCTCTGGGCATCTTCAAGTACCATTAATGTCCTTATATTACAAGTATTCCTACCTTCCACAAAGCCGCACCGATCTATATCAACCACCTCTTTTACAACTGGAGCCAGTCTTCAAGCCAAGATAGTTCTAAATATTTTACAATCATTACTTAATACAGATATAGTGCAGTATGAACTTGGAGTTTAGGATTTTTCCCTGCCTTTGATATAACTACTACTATTCTCTTTTTCCATGAGTTGGGACAACACTCTTCCCTCAATATCTTCTTTAGATTGCCCATATTTTAGTTATGTTCTCCTGCATCAGCTTCCATACTTCAACTGGGATGCCATCAGATCTGGTGATTTACCAAGCTCCTGTTTCCGGATGGCAACTTTAAACTCCTATTCCATAATTTTCTTCATCAACCCTCTCCTCTTTTCTTCAGTAAATGTGGGAAGACTCACCCTTTCTCAAAAAAAAAAAAAAACTCTTTAGATTGTAGTACCCTCTACTTCAATAGTTTTTTTTTTTTTTTTTTGTTACAAATAAAATATAAATCTAAATAGCATCTTAGAAAATTCCACAAAAATCCAAACAATCCTGGGAGTGTCCTCCGTCCCTTTGTCTAACAACTAGAAAATTGTCTTCTCAGTTCTTTTCAAACTTTCACAGCCGTGGGTGTATTACACCATTTAACTCCTGAACCACTGCCCTGTAAGCGCAGACCCTCTTATCCTCAGTCTTCTGCTTCTCATTCTGTAGGATCTCATTTTCTCCTGCTTCTCCACCATCAGCTGTTTCTTCCACATTGGAGATCCTTCAAAGTTAAGATACCTTCTCTCCTCCTCCAAAATTAGTTCTTTCATCATAAGCCTACCATTTCATCTCTATCCTAAAGGCACATTTTAATTAATCTCATTCTTCTGCCATGACCTCTATCTTCTTACCCATTACATCTCCAAAAATCTCCATCACCTTATCCTTCGTTTTGTCTTTAATGAGCAACTATGTAGGGAATATTCAGTGTCTATCCACTGACACTCTGCTGTTGGGTTTCATTATTATATAAACAAAAGCACCATCAGAAAATATAATAGGCCACACTTTCATCTGCACTATTCTCTCCTGATGTTTCCTAACAAAAAGCTCATCTATTCTCGACCAATTCCTTTGTCTTGGACTGAAATAAGTATAGCTTTCCTTCCTCCCTTTACATAGTTCATTCAGCCAGCAATCTTCTAGCCCCCAAAGCATTTAGTAAAGTGTTGGTCCTCTTTTCTGTTTTAGCTAACCTATTCCCTCTACTCTTGCCAGTGACATCTTCCCTACAGTCTCCTGCAAATAATACCCCCTCCTAAAAATACATTACATTTTCTACCAACTGCCTTATTGTATCAAACTTTGTCTAAATGGTATGTAAACAGAGGCAAACTTCACCAACTCCGCTCTTATTCTGCCTTTCCACCCTGCCATACAGCCGTTCCCACTTCATAAAACATTTTAGCTGCCACGTGAAGCATCTTGGTTCCCAAGATAACTACCCCTCTTCTCCCAACAGTGCAGCCATCCTGTGCAAGGATTTGGTATCCCTTTCTTTCTAATTTTAATTATTCCTGTTCATACTATATGGGCCTCCTAGCATTTAATAACATTATATATCCCATCATGCTTGACTGAGCTTGTCAGATCATTTACATTCCAGAACAATACATTCCTAGACATATCAATACTGAAATAGAAGACTTAAATGGAATTTCCAGGCTCCCAAACTAATCTTAGAATAAACTTTCTCCATTTGTTTGGTCTTGTACCTCATTCTTTCCATCTTAGTATTCCTATCTTCTCCTCATCATGATGACATACCTCTGCACAACTACTAAAATATGTTCCTTCTGTATCTCATAGCAAAGAAGGTTTTCATAAGTTCCCCTAGTATACCTCACAACTGTACAGATTTTTTTTACTCAAATTTCTGGTAAATTTTTCATAAAATTGTGGTTTTCTGGCAAATCACTGGCAAGTCAGAAAATAATGACAAAAGTTTGAGTATCAGACATCATACCCTTAAGAAAATTAATGCCAACACAACACCTGTTAACTTTCTAAGTTTGCAAGAGCAACATTTAAAAAATGTCCCTATTTTTGGCCTTCTACCCCCCATCCCAATTAGTTACGACTTCTGATAATAGTTAAGGTGTTTACCTTCACAAATAGAAGATACAGGGCTTGATTATCGGCTTTGAAGGGAAATTGGATAGGCTTAAAATGGCCTGCTAGGGCAGTTACGCTAGTACTAATCTACAAATTTTCATCCAGATTTCTTGCTCTTAGAGGTTGAGAGGTATGTTCCCTAGTTACACTTGAAATCAAATAACGTCACTCTGTCCATGAAATTCCCTTTACTTCCCTAAATACAAACAAAACTACGTACAAATACATATATACTAAAAACTCTTCCAAATTCAGATTTGATGCAGCCTTCTTCTCCACAGCACAGTCTTCTCCACAGCACAGTCTACTCATATCACTCTAGGACATAGCCCTGATTTTACAGACTCCATCCCTACCTCTCAACCTCTTAGTGCAAGAAATCTGGACAAAGCCTGACAAAATGGGGGACAAAGACCCAAAAATAGGCACATATTTTAAATATTGCTCTTATAAACTAGAGCAACATAGTTTGCTTTAACATGCATTTTCTGAAGAATTTGAAGTCTGAAACTCAAATGTATTTTATTATTTAGTGATTCAAATCCTCAGATAAACCCAGTGATTTGCCAGAAAAACCACAAATGTTATGAGGAATAGAACAAAAATATGATGCTAAAAATCTGGACAGTTGAGAGGTATGAATCCATACTTGTCAACTACATTTCCTACAAAAGCACCACATCTACTGGATATGCCTCCCCAATCACTCATTTATCTCTCAAATCATTAACCCCCCTCATTCCACAACCTAAGTCTACTCCATAAACCCAATATTTTACTCTCCATGCATGCACAAGGTCCCACGAATTGACTAGATTTAATCGGTCCTTGGGCGGTTCCTGTCTAATATTACCCTAGCTCAATCCTTCCTGTTAAAAGTATTAAATGCACGTTACTTTAAATTGTCTCTGGTACCTGTACAAAGCACACCACCTAATTTCTTAAGGCTAATCATATAAAGAGCAAGAATTAATTAGTTTTTTTTTTTTTTGTGATGTTTAAACCACCTTGCAAAAGCAGGTAAAATAAACTTCCGCGTTTCACTCGTCTACGTAGCGCATGACGATATTTTCCGTAAAAGATGGTGCAAGTAATCGAATGAGCTTTTCTGCTCATACATCCTGCCACAATAACTCACTGACAGATTACTTACTTTCACCCGTTTGTCCATGGTACTCCCCCATTCTCGCTGGGAAACCAACATTTCATCTGCCTCTTCATCAAACACATCGTCTCCGCTGTGTGACACGCTTTTAAGCCACGACATTAGGGCATATATTACCTAATGTGTACATTTATCCCACTCTATACAGATACCCTAAAATCTCCGGTCCACAATTGGGTGACGTCATCTCATTCCGCCACTAGAAAAGGCAGCGTAACTCGGGTGCAAGAGAAAACGCCAATGTTCGCCACTAGAAAAGGCAGTGTATGTCGTTGACAAGAGAAAACGCCAATGTTTACAGTGCAAACTGTAAGATCGATTTAAACTGGAAAACCCGCCCATGTTTGGCCATATCCTGCATGTAGTGCACTTGAAGCATTATTATTTTGTCCATACCGCTCAGCTGTCCAGATTTTTGCCTCATATTTTTGGTGTGTTCCTTATAAAATTTGAGGTTTTCTGGCAAATCGTCCTGGATTTAAATCAGTAAATAGTGGCACACATTGGAGTTTCAGAGTTAATATCCTCCAGAAAATGTATATAATAGGGTTACCACCAGTCCCTCTTTGAGCAGTTGTGTCCTGCAAAAAATAAAAAGGAAATGTCCTGAGATTTTAGGACAAAAATAGTTTCTAAGTTTTCTTTAATAGTTGCATAAAACAGTTATTTTTGTATCTGAAACGCTTAATGTTATATGAAATAGCATAAGCAACTCAAATACTACAAGAATAAGCTTTTATTTTGGCAAAAAAATGAAGTTCTGTCCTTTGCACTGTCTGTGGGTATGTTTTGTATTGCAAAATCTCACCTTTCTACAAGAAATGTCCCACTGTGGCAACCCTAATAGCAATATTTAAAATATAACCTTTTTTTTGGACCTTTGACACCCACCCACACACACACACACACACACACACACACCATTATTTAGACTTTCTTCTGATTTCTTGGAATTAGAAATTTAAGGGAATGATTCTATGTTAAACTTAAGCAGAATATATTTGTGATATTGCAATGTCATGTGGAACTTCAATTTATTAAACAGCCTTTTTAGTTCTCAAGTAAAATATGCAATTGTACTAAAACCCACGGTAGTGGTGCTGCGGTAGCGTTGTCGCCTCACAGCAAGACGTCCCATTCGATTCTCAGCTAGAGCGTCTTCTGTTTGGAGGCATGCATGAATGAGCTTGCCTTCGTTGAAGGTTGTGCGTCAGGGCTGGTAACTCTGCACGTAAAAATCCACTACCAAACATTAGCGGACCAGAGTTCTGCTGTGGCGACCCCTAACCGGGATAAGACGAAAGACACAACAACTTAACAAGGAAGGACCCCTCTCTCTCCCAGTCATAGGCAGGGGTGCAAGGGCACCCACAGGCAGGTGCAAGGCCCCGGAACCAGCTGTCTGGGAGATTACTTTTCTTTAAAAAAAAAAAAAATCTTTTTTTTTTTCACTCTTTTTTTTTTTAAGGGTGTTCAAGAATGCCCTTTGCATCTAGTCGCACAGATGCTTCTGCGTCTGTTCGACCAATGGTTTACATTTTCATCTTCCATGCATGTGTGTGTATTTAAGTGTTTAAGGTGTGTGTGTGTGTGTGTGTGTGTGTGTGTGTGTGTGTGTGTGTGTGTGTGTGTGTGTGTGTGTTTGTAAGAGGGAGGTAGGGGTTTGTGTGTGTGTGTAGGGAGTCATACCTCACAATTATCCAGATTTTTGCTTCATATTTTCAGTTTGTCATAAAATTTTGTTTTTTTCTGGCAAAACACTGAGGATTGAAGTCAGAAAATAATGTCAGACGTTTGAGTTTTAGACTTCATATCCTTAGAAAATGCATACTAATGAAAACTTTGTTTTATCCACTTTCTAAGGAGGTAGAGGAATGTATATGTGTGTCATACCTCTCAACTCTACAGATTTTCACAGAATGTCCAGATTTTTGCCTTATATTTTTGGTCTGTTCCTCATAAAAATTATTTTTTTTTGACAAGTCACTGGGATGAGCTAAGGATTAAAGTTACTAAATAATGACATGTATTTGAGTTTCAGACTTCATATCCTTTACAAAATGCATTCTAACATAAATCCTGTTACTCTAGCAACTTTCCAAATGTGTCCCTAGTTTTGGGCCTTTGTCCCCAACATTATAACAGGCTTTGTCCAGATGTCTTGTGCTAAGAGATTGAGAGGTATGGTGTGTGTGTGTGTGTGTGTGTGTGTGTGTGTGTGTGTGTGTGTGTGTGTGTGTGTGTGTGTGTGTGTGTGTGTGTGTGTGTGTGTCTGTGTTTGTATAGGAAGGAGTTAGCATACCCCTCAGCTGTCCAGGTTTTTGCCCCATATTTCTCCTAAAAAGGATAGAAGTTGCTAAAAATAATAGACATTTGAGTTTTAGATGTCATATTCTTTAGAAAAATGCATACTAACACAAATCCTGTTATTCTAGCATTTTTTTTAGTTCATGAGAGCAATATTTATAATCTGTCCCTATTTATTTTAGGCTTTGTCCATATTTCTTGCACTAAGAGATTCAGAGGTGTGTGTGTGTGTGTGTGTGTGTGTGTGTGTGTGTGTGTGTGTGTGTGTGTGTGTGAGAAAGAAAGAGAGAGAGAGAGAGAGTGAAATGCCCTATTTAGAGTTAGCAGGTGGAATTTATTTTCAAGTGCATTTTCAAGGAATTGTGAGCTTCAAAGAAAGAGAAGTTTACTGCTGCTCATGCTAAGTCTGCTTAAAATGTGCAACTGTTTTGTTTAGCAAATGGTATCACTGTTGTAGTAAAGAAGTTTAAATCAGTGTTAGTAGCTCATCAGGTAGTATACTTGCATCTTGATATAGAGGGCTGTAGGTTCTACTCCCACAGCATGCAGATTTGCATTTTAAGGGGGTGGGGTGCTGCATTCCAGAGTATGTCCTCCTTTGGATGAGATGCTTAGTAACTATGAACCCGTTTTTCAGCTTGCCACCCATTCAATATTGCAATATACCAGCTTACCATTTTTTTAATGTAACATAGGCAATTTATTCTTTAAGGGCAGCAGGCACTGAATTTGTAGATGTATACTGAAATATAAAGTTGTTTTCTATCAACGACCTCTTCATTAGTTTCAGATCTCTTTAATGTGGAATTATTCAGATGACCTTTACTTCTGCAGAGATTGTGCATATTGACTGATATTGGTGGATTGTAATGACAGACATTTGACTGGCCTGTTAAAGTTGAAATCTTCTGAATTGGGCAGTTTGTCATTATTGGTTCAGATGGTGTAGCCGTAGAGTTGTTGCCTCACAGCAAGAGGTTCTCTATTTCAATTATTGGCTGGGGTGCCTTCTTTGTGGAGTCTCCATATCTTCCCTGTGTTCGTGTGGGGTTTCTCTGGTTTCCTCCCACATTACAAAGGCATGCGTCTGGAGTGTTTCTCCCCAGGCCTCCGCTGAAAATTGGCTTCATTCCAAGTCAGAATTTCCCGGTAAACAAATGATAAATATGTTTTGTTTTATTGTTTACTGGAAAAATGTTCAAAACCATATATTTAAAACATAATCTAACAAGTGGTGCTGTATTATACAAGAGATATAATTCAATTATTATATATATTAATTAATACAATCAGGAAGGTGAATCAAGAACTTTTGCATGGTCCTAAAAATGTATGCAAGGGACTTATGATTTAAAAACAGCCGAAGGTAAACATAATGTGCCACTGGCCAGATGCATTTTCTTTGAATGTGGGTTTCAATGCTGTTTCAGTGATTGTGAGAGATGTTTTAATGCTAAGCCTATTTTCATTGTAAAACACAATCCAGACTGGAAACAACCACACAGGAAACAGGCACAATTAAGGACTTGGTGCAAAGCATGCTTGTTTTCCACCTGGACTCAATGAAACTATATCTATTCCCAGCATTTTGAAGCTTTGTTCCTATATAGTATGAAGTTCTTGTATATACCAAATGTCTGTTTTTCAAAGAACATGTGTCTTTATTTAAGAATGTCTAATTTTAATACTTGGTACCAAGTCTTTAATTGTCAAGAATTTGTAAGGTATTTTAATTGGAGTGTGCATTTCATTAGTTCTGTCAGTACATGTGTTTTTTAGTGGGGGGGAGTATGGTACTTAATGGATTTTTGTATTAGTATAATGTTTCTGAAGAAGTCTTGTGCTACACACAGATGAAAGCACTAAAACTGACATTAAAATCTGGTTCATCCTGTTTCCTGTGTGGTTGTTTCCAGCCTGGATTGTGTTTTTTGTTTGGTTCACCAGTTTGTTTTACTATGTTTTCATTGTAAGACTATTGCTTTATTTAGCAAATGTCTGTCAGTGTTTGTGCTATAAAATTTGAAATAAAAGTTGTAAATTAAATCCAAATATCTGTAATCATTGTAAAAGTCAAGCATAAAGCAGTATGCACAGAGAGTTTTGAGCAATGTTTTTGGCAACTGGGGAGAAATAGCCAAGTAATGGGACATTTGAGTGGCTATATTGGGGGGGGGGCTCTGGGTTTGCAGCCCCTTGCAAAAAATCCTGTGGACTCCCCTGCAGGGGTGTAACCAGAAGTTTATATTCTGTACTCAACACATATGCTGTTGCCCTACATACCTCTCAAACTCTTAGAGCAAGAAATCTGGTCAAAGTCATAAAAATGGGGGGTACAGAGGCCCAAAACTGGGCTAATTTTTAAATATTGCTCTTACAAACTTAGAAAGTTGATAGAATAACATGTTTTGCATTACTATGAATTTTATAAAGGATGTGAAGTCAAAAACTCAAATTTCTGTCATTATTTTCTGACTTCAGTCCTCATAATTTTCCAATTATGTGCCAGAAAACCACACATTCTGGAGAAACAGGTCAAAAATATGAGGCAAAAATCTGGACAGCTGAGATGTATACCTACCACCCACCTATCATTTAAAACTGTACTCAGCTGTTGAAATGCTGGCCTATGCACCTCAGTATGGTACTCTTTATTTACAGTTGTCACTTGTAATCATAAAAAGTCATTTTAGACATACATTCCTCTTAGGAAACCATTTGTTGTAGGTAATGTAGGTAGACAAGTTTCAAAAAGTGAACAATTAATGAAATACTTTCCACTGGTGGTAATCTATTTCTATAAATTGCTAGACAAAGCTGGGATTGTTATGTTATAGCTTCTTTTAAAACTAGGTAATCTATATTGAAAAAAAAAAAGTTTACTGACTTCCAAGTCTGTTTCCTAATGCACTGCTGCTCTTAGAACATGAACTGCTAAAACATTTTCTGTCACAAGGAAACAGGTTTTATTTTATTTTACATTTTTTACCAGGAAAGACCGACTGGGCAGGTTGCCAGTTTTCAGTGGGGGCCTGGGGAGAAAAGCTCCATTAACAAAAAAAAAAATACAAAATAACACTAATTTGTAAGACAGTACATAAACATAAAGTAAGGAGTAATGTGAATACAGCATGTGACAATCACAAAGTAGAAACTAAGAGAACATTACACAAAATATGTTGCAGTTATACACCGATACAAAAGGGGGAAGAGGCAAGTTGATTTTTAAAACACATTACCATTGGATACTTTAGTGAGATCTTAAAACATAGTTTTGAATTGTATTGTAGCTGTAACAATTCTGTTGTACATAGAGGATGTTTAGTAAGTGAAGCAGAAGGCATTGTTTACAAGTCTGCTAATTGTCTAGCCATGTGATTTCAGTATATAGCTGTATGTTAACATTATCCTGTGAGTTGAGGTACTACCTGGAAGTCAAGTGTATAAGAGAGATGGAAGAATAGTGGAGGTAATGGGGAGCATTTAGAAACAATACTAGTAAAAGTATTGTTTGACCTATATGCTTGTGTGAAGTGTAGTATAGTTAGTTATAAAATGGTCAGGCTTCCTAAGGAAACAAATGCTTTGGTAATGGGGTGTAGGTGGTATCTTTATATGTGTAACATCTTAGATTTACTTATTTGTAGCAGATGTTGTGTTATAAAAGGTAGTGTAGGTAGGTTAGCTTGGGTTGGTGCAGTTACATATCCAGGATTTGAGGAGATTTTTGAAAATGGATTTGTTGGTTGTAGTTCTGATGTTAAGGATTATGGTGTTCCAGATTTTTGCTATACAGCAGAGATGACCATTAGTGATTTGCTATTAGATCATAGTGAGTGTTGGTTAAGGCATCGGTTTAGCAGACCTTGTAAAGCTGGGTTTTTCTCAGGTTGGTAGATTATTTGGTTCTAGCCAGGATAGTTGTTTGAGGGCTAGGCAGTGAGGGGTCCTAAAGGTTGAATCTGTTGAAAACTTTGCTATTTTATTGTAGCATTTGTCTATTTTAGTTAAGTCTGATTTATTGAGATTGATGAGTATTGTTGATACATAGAGAAGTGTGGAAATAAGGTGGGTTCTGGCAAGAATGATTTTGGTGTTATTAGAAAGGTTTTTTTTTTTCATCTGTATAGGGTTCCTTATTTTTTTGAGAACATTTTTATTGTTTGGGCAATATGTAGGTTAAACATAATGTCAATCAATTATGGCTCCTAGAAGTTTAGTTTGGGAAACTGGTGCAATAGGGGTATTATTACTAGATATTATTTTAAAAGAAGAAGTTGGAGCTGAGCCTTTAGTAGGATGGAAAACCATAAGTTTTGTCTTGTTTGGGTTTAGTATGAGCTGTGCAGCTGATAGCCATGTACTGACTTCTGAGAAATGTATTATTTATATTTATTTATTTATTGACATTTGTTGACCAGGAAAATCCACTGGACCAGAAAGTCCCATTTTCAGTGTAGGCTTGGCGAGAAAAGCCCCACAAATTACAGAAGGTTTTTATCAATTAGCTTATACATTACAAAGTGTATTAGAAGTAAAAAGAAAAGATTAGTAAAAACTCCAAAAACAATTGTTGACATTCTGTAAATTTTGGAATAAGACATTACATTTTGGAAAGTAATATTATAAATTGTGACATAGTCGAAACAATTATTGACATTCATACAGTTTTGGAAACAGACATTAACATAAGTTTGTCATACACCAGAGCTTTATAATCAGTATGCTTTGGACTAAAACATTACTGGAAACAAATAGTTTATGGATAGTGATAGATTAATTAAATGGTAAGCAGGGGGGAAATGGAGAATTTTAAAAGGTCAGAGGATCATGAAGTCAGAACATAAAGAATATTGTGAGGGTAATTAGCAAGGAATAGTTAAGGAGGCATATTCATGTTAATACGGGAGCAGTCCTGGTTAAGAACGTTTTTGAAAGCTAGTATAGAGTCAAGATGAATAATAGAGTGAGAGAGGGCATTCCATAGTTTAGCAACTGAACAGGAATAAAGGCACTGTCCGGCCCTTTTTTTTAGGTTTGGTTACCATTAGGAGGTGTTTTTTCGAAGACCTAAGGTTATGATTTGGGGTATAAGTTTGTACTATTGTTTGAAGGGATGGACATTATTTAGGTTTGTTGAGTAGTGTGTGGGTGAGTAAGCTGGGTAAATTGTAGGTGATGGGGGAAGTGAAGCCAATTTATAGATTTAATGACCAAGCAGTGGTGTGTGTGAGTTGGCATATTAGAGACAAACTTAGCTATCTTATAGTAGCATGATTGTAGTTTGTTTGCAAGAGATGTGTGTAGGTTGGTAAAGGTGGGGCTACCATACAGTAGAGAAGGGAGAAGCAGACTATTAGCTACTGTTAGTTTGGCGGATTTGTCCAGATAGAGTTTGTGCCTATAAAGCTTACCAAGTTTAAAATATTTTTTTTTTGATAGTGCTGAGTATGTAACCTTCAAACGTAAGTTTGTCATCAATAGTGATGCCAAGTAATTTAGCATTCTTTAAAATTTCAAGTTCAGTACTATTTTGTGAGAAAATTTTAAAGTCTAGAAGGGGTTTGGATGAGAAGAGTAAGTTTTGGTTTTTGAGGGTTCAGTAACAATTGGCCACTCTGTGAGACATGATTCGATGACAGAAAAAGAGTTTTGTGTTAATTTTAGAAGATTAAAGCTGTTATTATCAGATGTGATTATAGTAGAATCGTCTGCATATTATATAACTGTACTGTGCAGGGATGCTTTATAGAGATTGTTAATAAATATATTAAAGAGCAAGGGCCCAAGGATAGATCCTTGGGGAACTCCAGTTCTGTTATTTAGATATGTGGATTGTTTGCTTTGCCACCTGACAGATTGTTTTTTATTATTAAGATAGCTATGGAACCAAGTTAAGGTGTGTGGGGAGCAGTTCATGGTCTCAAGTTGTAGAAGTAGTTTAGAGAAGGACTCTGTATCAGAAGCTTTTGATAAGCCAAGTAGTATAACTGAAGTAGGTAGGCCATTATCAAGAGCTTTGTTTACAGTGTTGGTGAATGAAAGTAATGCTGTATTTGTGCTGTGTGCAGGATGAAAACCATGTTGGGTGGGTAATAGTAAGTTATTGACTATAAGATATTTTAATAGTTCTGAATGGATACATTTTTAGAGGATTTTAGAGAGTGGGGAAAGTGGTGAGATGGGCCGGTAGTTAGATAGGTAACTGGTGTTACCACCTTTGTGCAGGGGAGTAATAATAGAGTTTTTCCACAGTAGTTTGATGTATGACTCAGTGATAGGTTGATTAATGAGAATGCTTATAGGGAGAGCTATAGAGTCTGCTGCTCTTTTTAGGTATTCTGCTGGGAGGCCATCCGAGGAAGGGGAGTATGGTTATAGTTTTGAAACCAGTCTATGTGCTAGAGAGGTGAGAACTGGTTGAATATTAAAAGGAGGAATGGGAGGGGTATTGTTTGAGTTGCAGTTATTGGTGGGGGATTTGGGGTTTGAGGGATGGTGAGAGAAGTTACTATTGTCACTATTTGCATTGGTTCCTCTACTAGTATTTGAAGAGAAATCCTGGACGAGTTTTTGGATAGTTTCAACAAAGTGAGTGTTGAAATCTTGAGCAATATCTTGTGGGTCTTTATCAGTTGAAGGGGAGGTGTTGTACTGGCTTCCCGGATTAAGAAGTGAGGAAACAGACTACCAGATAGGGTTGTTATGTTGGGTAGAAATTTTAGTAGAGAAATAGTTTTTTTTTTTGTCTTTGATAACCTGCTTTTTTGGCAAAGTTGCATAGTTGCTTATATTTAAGTTTATTTTGTGGGGTTTTATTCCTAAGCCATTGCTTCCATACTTTATCCCTAGTAGTGAGTAATTGTTTAGTTTGTTTAGTTAGCCAAGGAGCATGATTACACTTAGTTCATTTAGTACGGATAGGGGCGAGACTGTTAAGAGTATCAAGAAAGAGTTTGTTGAAGTAATTTACTGCTTCATCTAAAGGTAGAGTTTTGATAGGGTACCAGTAGAGGGATTTTAGAGTATTCTAAAACGTTTGTTGATTGAACTGGGAGAGATTCCTAGTTGAGCGTAGTATATGTGGTTTGTCTGTTGGTGTATGTGCTCTATGAGTGTAGGCTGGTAAACGGTTGCTAAATGTGTTTGGAAGGCTACCTGACTTGGAGAAGTTTTGTAGGTGAGAGACTAGTATCCAGTCTAGGGTTAACTCAGTTTGTTTGTTTACTATGGGGTCAGAGTTAAGTTGAGTATGTTTATATTGATTTATGCTATTTGTTGGGGAGTGGTGGATGAGAGTTTGCCAATTAATATTTGTGTTACCTAGAATGATGGTTTCATTTGGTATATTGAGGGTTGTAAAAGATTCCTGAGTTATTTTTTGGAGTTCTTGAAGGGTAGGGGCAGAACAGATTAGGGTTGAATCATCAGCATATTGTACTAATACAGCATGTAGAATGGCAGTATGAAGGTTGTTAAAATGCTTCATTGACTTTACCATTGTGTTTTTATCATAATGGCTGTTAATCCTGATCTCCAGAATCAAGTACAAAGACCCCAAATCAGGGGCACTTTTTAAATGTAGGTGCTACTTATTTAAAAAGTTGATAGAATAAGAGAACTTGAAGTAACATGAATTCTCTGAAATAAGTTTGTAGCTTTAATGACTGTAATCCGCCACCTTTACACACACACACACACACACACACACACACACACACACACACACACACACACACACACAAATATCAGCATTAAGAGAGAAAGAGTAAGAATCAGAGCCAAACTCAGGTTAATTTGAGAAGTATGTTTGTTATGAATGTTATTTCTATTGATCTAAAATTGAAAGTGTTGCTATGATGCCAATCCCAATATTGAATCCCACTCTGCAAATATTGCTTTCTTTTGTCAATGATTCTTAGAACTTTTTAGAAATGTTATCAGAGTATGCCATAGATGGTAATAAACTTTTATGTTTAGCGTAGACATCAGTAATTTATACATGGTCATTTCTCAGGAGATGGGAATGAACAACAAATCATTGAGGGTAATGATGGATGCGATTACAATACATCTTTTTCCAGCCTAGTGTTGGGTAAATGGGAGACTGATATTTTTGCATAAACACTCATTGTTTAAACAGGTGACGTTATAAGTGCTGTATTGATTTGTTTTTCATCTGCAATGGTAAGGAAATTGCCTTTTTCAAATTAATTGATAGTTTGAATAGCAGCACAGACTATTTGATTTTCATAGTGGGTTAAAAAATGGTAAATTATTTTGATATGGATTTATGCACCAAAATTTTTATTTCAAATTTTTTTCTAAAAGCCTATTTTTGTAAATAAGTATTTACATTGCACTAGTGGCCATCCTAAAAACATGGAACTAAATATAGTATGTGGCCAACTTATAAGAAATATCTAGGTTGACCATGAATTAACAGGTTTTTAAATGAGAAACTGAGTTTAGGTTAGGCTGTTTTCTGAGAGAGGCTTTGACAGCCAGATAATTATTATTCTGACCAGAGATATTAAACCCAATAGAAAATAATATCTTGAGTCTATTTTATACAATTAAAAAGGAACAGACCTAGGAGTAATACTACTGTGTATGCCAAAGCTTTTTCTTTACCTATGACTATAGGCAGAGCTTTAGTCAGCTATTCTGGCACCTGGTGCTGATCCCTGGTCTGGCACCCTGTTAATCAAAAAACTGTCCTATAACACTGATGGAGCACTGATGCACTTCAGACATGTCTGCATATACCTCAGTTGTGGCCCTGACAGCTTGCACCCTAGGAGACTGCCAGCTTCACCCTATCTTAGCTGTGCCACTGACAGTAGGAAGCAATAGCATTAAAGAAAACTGTTTACAACAACTGGAAAATAATACTGTTATTCAAATATAATAGATGGTTAAATTTGGAACCTAATTTTGGAGAACTGCACCTTTGATGTGGTCAATCAACCCTGTCACAGATAAAGGAAAAGGGTACCTTTCGTTGTGGAATGTGCAACATGTCCCATTTTACAGATGTTGTCAGTATTTTAAATGTGCCTCACCTTGATAAAAGGTTTGGAGCCTAAGCACATTATACATGTGATTGTTTTGAGCTAGTATATGTGGTGAGGTGCTGGAGCTTCAAGAGCTTCTATCTGGGTAAAACCACTATGAAGCTCTCACAGCATATATTACAAGCATGTGTGCACCATTAAAAGTAAAGATGATAATGCTTTATACAGATATATTATTTGTCAAAACATTCATAAATGTGTATTTTTTGTGGTAGATCATGAAAACCTTTATTTAAGAGGTGATAATCTGAATAATAGTCTTGAAGTTTAGGAGCTCAGATGGTCGACTGTTATTAAATGCAGATTGTGCACCTGGCTGGAATGAACATTTCAATTTACAGTGTATTTTGCAAGCTTGAAATATTAAATAAAGCATGAGTCCTTTCTCTGTTTGAGTACAGGGTTTTTGTATTTGTTTTAGAATTTTTTAGCTTTGTCTTTATGTATAGATTTTAGACTTGGCACTGTAATACATCCAGGACTTCTCAGCATATTTAATCATTTATTCATGCAAGTGATGCTTTTCATAGATTTGTGAATTCATTAAGTTTACAAAGCAGAGTCAGTCCATCGAAGATAATCATCTTATGGATACCCACCCTCATGGGACACCTCCTGCTTGCAACAGGACAAAACCATAAAGCCTTTTACAGCTACATGCATAACCTAAAGGGTAGGACCCAAGCATGTGACCGTAGTGGCCAACGGTATCACACACACTGACCCCACAGAGATAGCAAACCTACTAGCGGATAGGTTTGGTGAACATTTCAGTCCTTTATCCCCTCCTAACTTACAACAAACCTTCCGCCAACCCCCCACTCTACATATCTGAAGAGCAGGTCCTAAAAGCCTTATGCAAGGCAAAAAACACAGCCTCTATGGGACCAGATGACATCCCAGGCTGTCTTCTAAACAGGCCAAAACATGAAGTAGCATTACCACTAAGTACCCTTTTCTATCATAGCCTAACCACAGGCTTTGTTCCTGCGGAATGAAGAACAGCAACAGTCATTCCCCTCCACAAAGATGGCCTTGCAACAGACCTAGGGAATTAAAGACCTATAAGCCTGAACAGCCTCATCTGTAAAGCCATGGAACGTATCATTATGGACCTCATATATAAAGACATAGGTGACCTCCAAAACCTGCATCCTACCCAATTTGGCTTCATGAAGGGCAGATACTGCCTCTTAAATCTGATGGATTTCTTTGAAAATGTGACCAGGAACATTGATAAGGGCAAATCTGTGCACACAGCATACCTTGACCTGACAAAGACTTTCAACACAATCTCACATTCAGGCATTAGCAGTAAACTTAGCAAACTGAATGTAAACCCCTTCATTGTAAGATGGGTTGCCAACTGGCTCACAAACCAGACACACACACTATCAAAGTGGGTGACACCACATCAATCAGCAGACCTGTTACCAGCAGGATGCCACAGGGATCAATGCTGTGACCCCTACTGTTTGGTATATACTTCTCAGAAATTCAGGTCAAAACCAAGGGGTTGTGGCTGACCAGGTTTGCAGACAACTGCAAACTAACTGCAATCATTGAATTCGCAAATGATGTCCGTATACTCCAGGAGGGTCTCATGTAGACTAATGACTGGTGTATTAGTCATGGTCTCAAACTGAAAGAAATGCATCATCATTCCCTTCAGCACAAACAATGTCCCCTCACACTATCAAATCAACAACAATACCCTAAGTACCCATGAAGTGGTAAGGGACCTGGGATCACATGTTGACTGTGACCTTAACTTTGACCACCATGTGTCTACTGCAGTAAGGAAAGCTTTCTACATAGCACACTTGATTAGTAAATGCATCACCTTAAGTGCAAAAGAAGTTATAACCCCCTACACTCGTCACTTCTCTGGCGCATAATTAAGTATAATGCCCTGTTTGACATGTACTGTTCTAAGGACCTGCAACAATTAGAGAGACCTCAGAGGTTTCTAACAAAGAAGATCAAGGGACTCCAGCATGTGCCTTACACAGACCTACTAAAGTCCTTGTCACTATACTCTGTATTGTATAAAATTGTATAGACTTCTTACGGGAGACTTATGCCTGGCCTGTAGTATAATCCAAGACCTAAACCTAATGAATTTGCTGCATATCCATAAATCAAATGGGACTAGGACTACCCATTCCAGGAACCTAAATATGGCCTGCAGGAGGGACAGATTTATCTCCCAGCAACTACCATGAGTTTGGAATAGACTACCAATTCATGTGAAACAGAACATCTCTATAACACTGTTCAAGAGGAACCTGGACGAGTGGATGGGGCACCGTAAATTCTTATTGGGGATAGAGCCTACAACCCTACTGGAAATGGGCAATCATCACTAAATGCAATCTTGAGTACTGATTATCATTTCTGTGGTATTACATTGAGATAAAACAGGCTTAAAATGACCTCCGGGTCAATAGCCTAGTAATCTGCTATGATCCTATGAAAACAAATTAGGCCCAGGATGATTTTACAGGCACCCATCCAGTCATCAAGGTTTGCCTTTAAAGGAGTGTGGGTATTGCATTGCTCTATATTTACAGAAGGTTATTCCAGACATAGGGAAGTACTGTGTAATAAATCTGTTTATTCAGTATGTCTTCTGTATTTGTTTGTTTATTTATTTATTTGATTGATTGATTGATTTATTAATAAAGATTCAAGTTTTTACTTTGGGCATTTGTGAAACCATTTATTTTGTGCAGGTGTAAGAAATCAAATAGGGGTGAGCGCTTAACAACATGGAATACTTGACACAAATAACTTCTCCATGTATGTCTTAGAAGCTAAGGGTGTTCAGTGATTTTTTAGTTCGGAACCACTGGTGTCTTTCTCACCGTGTGACAGATACACACTAAAAAGTGCATTATTTTCTATTACTGGTTATTCAGGGTACAGTATAGATGAGTGATGATTTTTTTTAACTGGATCAAATGCCTTTTGCTATTAACTGGGCTAAATAGAAAGATTTCCTGATTACTGTTGCTGTATAGCAGTCAAAAGATAGGGAGTTGTATTCAAAGTTGACAACTTCTCTGACAGCAGTATCACTCTGAAGTGGGGTGCTTTCTATACTGTAAGCTTATTGTTTAGATGTGTTTTCCAAAGGTGATAATGCTACACTTCATTTTGCATTTAATTTAAGCCCATTTCTACTGTACCACTGATTTACAGGATTTAGCCTTTGTTATGGTAATATGGTAGTGAATGCTGAGCAAACAACACCTCAGTTTGCAGTCATTAGAAATATTGCAAATCTTTCTGAATGCCTCCCCCCCCAGCCACAATCCAAGCCACATGGTGAAAAATCACAGTTAACAAATATTCATGAAAAAAAAATAAAGGCAATGTCGTATAATACAAACATACAAAATCCTAAAAATTAAAAGAAAAGAATATAAAGCCAGGAACATTTATATTTTATGAAGTTAGTATACTGGTCCTTTATTTACAAAATAGGCATGTTAAATAATCTGTGTTCATACTGACAAATATAAGTTGTAATAAAAAAATAAAAAATTAAAATTATTTTCATAATAAGTAAGCAATTTTTTTAACTACAATGTGTCTAAGGTAGTCAAACCCCAAGCAAATGCATCATAAGCACATTATAATGATGCAGTCCTTTTTTTGTGGGGGGGGGTCTCACATGTATGTATGTATATATATATATATATATATATATATATATATATATGTATATGGGTTTACCGCAAATTGTCGAATACTCACTTTATCGAATACGATTTCATCGAACGTCACTTCATTGGGTGTCATTATATTGAACTCTCGGAGCTGCAAAAAGAAACCCTAGGAAAGGAACCACTTGGCCACCAGGAGAAAACAAACAGAAAAAAGAAAACTTTAAGTGGGGGGCTTTGCCCTCCACACCCTCCCTAACTAAATATACCAACTCAGAGATTGCACTACAGTGTTGTAAGGGCAAAGTTCACCATGGTGGGCAACTGTTTCCTTTCCCGGGCTTCCTTTTCACAGTTCCAGAAGTTTGACAAAATGGCATTTGAAGTGAGGCTCGATGAAATGGCATTCAGTAAGGTGAGTACTCAACAATTTGCAGTATATATATGTATAGTGTTGTTTTTAAGAATTCTCTTCCCATGTTAGATTATTCTGGTGCCCTTTTGAGAGTATCTAAACACTTATATAAAAAAACAGACGGATCTCGACAACTAAAGAGTCTTTAGTTAGATAAAACAGGAACAAATGCAGAACATAAACTTCAGACTCTCCACGTTTTAAAATAGATGCAAAACGATTTATTAGAAAGATGAAGTGAGCGCTTTCGCGTATCTCCAGATACGCTTCTTCAGACAATGTACAACTTAATAAAGCTAGGATTTATATAGCAAGAGATAGTTCATCATTCAATTAATTAATTAATCAATTCTACAATTATATATTTAAACTTCATTGGAAGTTTAAAGAAATACTAAAACACATAATAAAAGCACATTCAAAATAGGGTATTAACACTCTGATAAACTTGCTTCATAATATGCTATGGTGATGAACAATTAATATTCATATTTCACTAATGAATTTCAAGAGACAAGCAGCAATATACAAAAATAAAAATAAAAATAAAATAAATACTAAACATTCAAAATGAACTGCACTTAGTATGGGTTTAACTTGTGTATGCCATATTAAGGATGATCAAAATTCTATTAGAACCTAAAAAATGAAATGAAGCATAAACAATATACTTATTCTAAATATGATTGTTTAAAACTTAAGATAATGAATAATGCAAAATATAAGATATCAGACTATATCCATATATATCATAGGTAGTCTTAAACCTAAATACAATGAATGCCATAGATAAAATTCTGATATTTATATATGTATAACAATAAATACAAATATGAAAAAATATATATATATAAGAAACTTATAACTAAAAACCTCAATTATGAAAGACATTAAATCACAAGAAAGTTTTTAATTTATTTATAAATTCATAAATGTCAAAAGTGTTAATGATAATATGTAAATAATTTAAATATAAATATTAAATATTGAATAAATATGAATAAATATGTGAGATTTAAAACATATGTTAAAATACTATATCTAATAAGTATTAAGAACCAAGTAGGCTAGTATTATGAAAAATAAACATAAAATAACTATCTGCGTGTGTTAAGAAAAGACGTTATACTGACATAATTGTTTAGACCTGGAAGATAGTGACCTTTGAGCCTAAAAATCCATTTCAGTTCATTTAGTTCTATTAAATTCACATAATCACCACCTCTATCATTTTCTTTCACTATTTGTAGTACTCTAAACACAAAAGAATGTGATGGGTTAGACATAATATGTTTTGCAAGAGCATTTAACTCATTTTTATTTTTGATGTCGTACTGATGATTGTAAATTCTACTTTTTAATTTTCTTTTAGTAAGGCCTACATAAAATGCAGGACAATATTCACAAGTAGCTAGATATATTAGGCCTGAGGTATCACAATTGGCTCTAAATCTTGGTTTAAACACGTAAGGAAATTCTGGATGTACAAATTCTTGTGTTTTAGTAATATATTTACAATAGTTGCAATGTTGACAAGGGTAGGTACCCAAAGGATAACTCAGATTAGGTTGAATTTTACTGCTAGAATCAATTCTATCACATAATATGCTCTTCAAATTTTTATTATTCCTATATGTTATATAAGGAGTTTTACCCACCAACTTTGATGTAGAATCATCTGTCAGTAAAGTCTTCCAATTGTTAATTAATATTTTCTTAATATTCTGGAAATCATTGGAATAAGTTGTTACAAAAGCTATCCTCTCATGGTTATTATAGACATCTTTTCTAAGGAAACATGTTGAAGAACTTTTATACTTTAAGTCAGTAACTGCTGTATTATCTATATGTAAAACAGTATTCATAACATTCAGAACTAATTTCTGTTCATAGCCTCTATCTATGAACATTTTCATCATATTTTCTGCCTCTTTTAATAAATCATTTTTATCAGTACAGATTCTCTTCAATCTAATGAATTGACTCTTTAGAATTCCCTTGAAAATATGTCGTGGATGCATACTGTCATATTCCAAAATTGTATTTCTCCAACATTTTTTCCTATATAATGTTGAAAATAACCTCCCATTTCTAATGTCTAAACTAACATCAAGAAAATTCACAGATGTATGTGATGCTTCAACAGTAAATTTCAAAAAATGAGTTGTAGTTTCTAAGTAGTCTTTAAATGACATAAATTCTTCAAGGGAACCATCCCATACAATTAAAATATCGTCAACAAAACGTCTGTACACTAATATCTTAGAAAATAAATTATGCTGAAACACGTATTCTGTTTCCCAGTGATGCATAAATAAATTGGCATATGTGTTTGCACAGGGGGTGCCCATAGCCACACCTGATGTCTGTAGGTATAGGTTCCCCCTGAATGCAAACACATTGTTTTCAAGAACCAATTCTAATAAATGGCAAATCAAAATTGCCTTATTCCCATCTATAGTAGGAACATGCTGCAACACTTCTCTCACAGCTTGAATTCCATCGTCATTGGGAATTGAAGTAAAAAGGCTTTGTACATCCATTGTAATTAGCAAATGTTTATCTTTCATAAACCTAAAATCAAGTGATTGTAAATAGTCCAAGAGTTGGTATGTATCTTTAAGGATTGTAGGAATCGCTTCAACTAAAGGCCTCAAAGTATTCTCTAAATATATAGATATATTTTCAGTCATCCATTTGGCACCAGATACAATTGGGCACATGGGTGGTGGCATAATGCCCTTATGTATCTTGGGTAACCCTTTAATAGTAGGAACTACTGGTGTACCCTTGGAGAAAAATTCATACAGACTCTTAGAAATCTGGAAACACATAAGTAAATCATAGAGATCATCCTTAATAATCTTAATTATATTATCTAATTTTGTTTGACTGATTAGTAAATATGTATTGTCATCATTTAGCATTTCTTGCATTAAAGCATCATATTCTAAAGTGTCAAACAAAGCTATACCCCCCCCCCTTTATCTACTGGTCTAAAAGTTAAAGTAAAGTCATTACTAAGACTATATAATGAATGCATGCTGTCGCTTGACATGTTAAAAAATGCACATTTCTTTTTCTTACTATAAAAATAGTAATAAAGTTCTGATTCACAAAGCTTGACAAATAAATCAACATGATGTGGCATAGGTGGCACAAATGAGCTTTTCTTTTTATAAACAGGAAAATTTACTGCATTATCTTTTGCTGGTTTTAAGTCTTGTGAAAAATACAACTTTAGTGCTATAGAGCGAGCAAATAAACGTAAGTCAATCAGGACATCCGATAGTTTGCTCCCTTGCGATGGTACAAAGGACAAGCCTCTATTTAATAAATCAATATCATTGTTGTTCAACTCATACCTAGACATGTTGAAATAAAGCGGTGCTGCTACTTCTGTCTTCTTCGTTGATAGGTGCTTGCTTCGCCCGAATATTTCCTTTTTCTGGTTTCCCAGCTGTTCTGTCTTTTTCTCGTGAATGACTGTTTTCTGATCGGTAAGGGTAAAAAAGCTGAATTATCTTGTGGCTGATGCTTACTTATAGCTCCTAAAGACCTTTGTGGAGGTTTGGCGGCTTTATTAATTAGGCCCAGGATGATTTTACAGGCACCCATCCAGTCATCAAGGTTTGCCTTTAAAGGAGTGTGGGTATTGCATTGCTCTATATTTACAGAAGGTTATTCCAGACATGGGGAAGTACTGTGTAATAAATCTGTTTATTCAGTATGTCTTCTGTATTTGTTTGTTTATTTATTTATTCATTTGATTGATTGATTGATTTATTAATAAAGATTCAAGTTTTTACTTTGGGTATTTGTGAAACCATTTATTTTGTGCAGGTGTAAGAAATCAAATAGGGGTGAGCGCTTAACAACATGGAATACTTGACACAAATAACTTCTCCATGTATGTCTTAGAAGCTAAGGGTGTTCAGTGATTTTTTAGTTCGGAACCACTGGTGTCTTTCTCACCGTGTGACAGTTACACACTAAAAAGTGCATTATTTTCTATTACTGGTTATTCAGGGTACAGTATAGATGAGTGATGATTTTTTTTAACTGGATCAAATGCCTTTTGCTATTAACTGGGCTAAATAGAAAGATTTCCTGATTACTGTTGCTGTATAGCAGTCAAAAGATAGGGAGTTGTATTCAAAGTTGACAACTTCTCTGACAGCAGTATCACTCTGAAGTGGGGTGCTTTCTATACTGTAAGCTTATTGTTTAGATGTGTTTTCCAAAGGTGATAATGCTACACTTCATTTTGCATTTAATTTAAGCCCATTTTTACTCCACCACTGATTTACAGGATTTAGCCTTTGTTATGGTAATATGGTAGTGGATGCTGAGCAAACAACACCTCAGTTTGCAGTCATTAGAAATATTGCAAATCTTTCTGAATGCCCCCCCCCCCCAGCCACAATCCAAGCCACATGGTGAAAAATCACAGTTAACAAATATTCATGAAAAAAAAATAAAGGCAATGTCGTATAATACAAACATACAAAATCCTAAAAATTAAAAGAAAAGAATATAAAGCCAGGAACATTTATATTTTATGAAGTTAGTATACTGGTCCTTTATTTACAAAATAGGCATGTTAAATAATCTGTGTTCATACTGACAAATATAAGTTGTAATAAAAAAATAAAAAATTAAAATTATTTTCATAATAAGTAAGCAATTTTTTTAACTACAATGTGTCTAAGGTAGTCAAACCCCAAGCAAATGCATCATAAGCACATTATAATGATGCAGTCCTTTTTTTGTGGGGGGGGGGTCTCACATGTATGTATGTATGTATCTATATATATATATATATATATATATATATATATATATATATATATATATATATATGTATATGGGTTTACCGCAAATTGTCGAATACTCACTTTATCGAATACGATTTCATCGAACGTCACTTCATTGCGTGTCATTATATTGAACTCTCAGAGCTGCAAAAAGAAACCCTAGGAAAGGAACCACTTGGCCACCAGGAGGAAACAAACAGAAAAAAGAAAACTTTAAGTGGGTGGCTTTGCCCTCCACACCCTCCCTAACTAAATATACCAACTCAGAGATTGCACTACAGTGTTGTAAGGGCAAAGTTCACCATGGTGGGCAACTGTTTCCTTTCCCGGGCTTCCTTTTCACAGTTCCAGAAGTTTGACAAAATGGCATTTGAAGTGAGGCTCGATGAAATGGCATTCAGTAAGGTGAGTACTCAACAATTTGCAGTATATATATGTATAGTGTTGTTTTTAAGAATTCTCTTCCCATGTTAGATTATTCTGGTGCCCTTTTGAGAGTATCCAAACACTAGCATTGCCTGTGTTTTTTTAACAAGAAACATCACTATTAAATTATCATGTATGAATTAGGCCATGTTACATTTATATAAATGACAATAAACTATTGCTACACAGTCTCAGTTAGAAACATTATACATTTCAATACATGTAACACAACTGTAGCTGCAAACATTATATATCAGTTTTAATATATCCAGTCATTGTTAGTCAGCCATTACAAAGCTCATTCAAATCCTGCCTTCTTTTAAACCTCCTTCCTCCTCTGCATGTACTAATCCCACACTTCCCATTTTTTCCTATGTAATTTGTTCCAACATTTTTCTAAAAATCTCAGTTCTAGTTGTTTTAACTCTGTTACTATCTTCACTACGTCTAGTAAAGTTGGTTTAGACTTTGATTTCCATTTTCTGGCAATTGTTTTTTGACAGCCATCATAATTAGACTTAGCAAGGAATTGCCTGTGTTGAGGAATACAAACATAGCCCCATTAGCAGCAGTGGGCAGTGCATTATGCTTGAGGGTGCACATAGCATTAATGATGTAAAAACAAGCCCAACAGTGTCAAGCTGTAGCATATACACATATCATCACAGGAGTGGATATGGTATGCAGCCAAGAGAGCCAGAGTCTTCCATTTCATGCTGCTGTCTGTATTAGTCCCATTGTAGTCAGAAACAGGTGTGTAATGTTTGCAAGGATGACCCATAATTAGTAATTAAAAGTAGCCAAGACAGTACTAAGGAAAAAAGTAAAACAATAATGTGCTGGCAGAAGACCTGTGCTTAAACCAGGACACTTAAAACATATACAGCTGTGCGATAGAGAAAAGCCTGCATATTGAAATTACACATTTCTAATCTGAACAGTTACATTATGGTGGAATGAATATCATTCATAGAATGTCATAAATATATGAGTTTGCATTACTATGCATTTTAAGGCTGATGAAGTAAATAATTGCTGATTAAATAATGACACATATTAGGATCGAGGGATCACGAGTGATCTTTGCCATACTTTTGCAGTGTTTTTTTGCACTACGTAAGATAGTATGCAGCCTATCCACTATCACATGAATGTTCTCATACCCCCAACAAACAGAATTAGATGGTGCCATTTACTTTATTTATACTGTTTTCATACAGTGAATTGTTTAATAGTTTTATTTTATCAGACACTGTGTTACTGCCAACAGCACATTACATCTTCAGTTAAGTGTATCATAATGTATATAAAAGCATACATAGTTCAAAGACTTTCATTTGTCAAGTCTATCTGAATATTTCAGCCATACTACCTCTCTCTACAGTTTTCCCTGATTGTTCCAGTCACCTTTGCCCTTTGTAGACTTATACACCACTGTCCACAAAAAAGAAGTTATGTACTCACCATAACGTTCCATCTGAGTAGGTAACTTCATTTGTCAGCAACCTGTGGGTATCGGATCTGACCTGGATCCGAGCCGGCAGCTTTCCAAGCTAGAGATCTGAGCTCCAAACTCCTCCCCCTTACCCACAATGCCCTTCCACCTCCTTCCAATCCCCAGATCACGTTTGCCCATCTATATAATCTCACCATGACAAAGCAACAACCTGGGGAATCCTAACCTAAGGATTAACAAATGACCTGGATAAACCATCCTAGTGATCAGGAAACCAAAGAACCAGGTTAGGGGGAAGAAGGGAGGGTTGGTTGCTGACAAATGAAGTTACCTACTCAGATGGAACGTTATGGTGAGTACATAACTTCTTTATCTGAAATAGGAAACTTCATTTGATCATCAACCTGTGGGACAAAGTCCCCAGCTACCAAAAAACTTGGGAGGTCCTCAAGGAAGGATATTCCAGAGCACTGCAGAGCCAAAAGCCGCCCTTCCTCTAGACACTAAATCCAATTTATAGTGACAGATAAAGGTATGAGAGGATGCCAAAGTAGCCGCAGAACAAATGTCATCCAAGGGAATTCTTGACCAGAATGCAGCTGATGTAGCCATAGAACGGGTAGAGTGAGCGTGAACCCCAGTAGGTTCTGGCAGGCCAGATAGTTTATATATGAACTAAATGCAATTTGAAATCCATCTGGTCAGAGTCACCTTCGATACAGGCTTACCCAAGAAAGGTTTAGCAAAAGAGACAAATAGCTGATCAGACTTGCGGAAGGCTGCTGTTCTGTGTAAATAAAACTGTAACTGCCTATGAACATCTAACAAATGAAGTTTGTACTCCCCTTTGTTTTGATAGTTAAGGAAGAAAACTGGAAGATTAATGGACTGATTGATGTTCGTCTCGGAGTCCACTTTAGGTAGGAAAGATGGGTTAGTCCTGAGAGAGACCCTGTCCTTATGGAAAATCAGATATGGAGCTTTAATACAGAGAGCTTAAAGCTCCGACACTCTTTTAGCTGAGGTAATGGCTACCAAAAAGGCAGTTTTCCAGAACAAGAATTTCAAATCAACAGAGGCTGCAGGTTCAAAAGGAGGTCCAGTTAGAGCTTGAAGGACCAAGGTTAGAGCCCAAGGAGGGACGAGGTTCCTAACAGGGGGTCTCAAAAGAAATGTACCTTTTAGAAAGGCCTTACAAATCTTTGTGGAAGCGAGGGGACTGAGATTATCTCCAATGTGAAAATGCGAGATGGCAGCCATTTGAACCTTTACAGTAGGGGAACTGGCCCCTTGCTGAAAAATATGCGATAGAAAATCAAGCACTGCTGGGATGGGAGCAGTGAAAGGGTCCAATTTCCTATGAGACACCCAAATAGAAAACCGCTTCCATTTACTATTGTAAACCTTCCTGGTAGACAGCTTATGCACCACTACCAGGATAGATCTAACTGCAGATGAGATACCGGGAGTCCTAGCAACTAATGGAACTGGATCAACCACGCTGAGAGCTTGAGATCGACCAGGTTTGGGGGCTTCAATCCCGAAGGATGAGATATTAGATCTGGGATGGGATCCAAGATCCAGAGAGGAGCTAAGATGAGACAGCAGGCACGGGAACCAGGTTTGATGAGGCCAGAATGGGGCTATGAGGATAATCATGTTCCCCAACCGACGAGCTTTCTGTAAGAATTTTGTTATCAATGGAAGAGAAGGATAAGCATACAGGAGGCCGGATGGCCAAGCATGAACTAGAGCATTTCTGGGGCTCTCCCCCAGACGGGGAATTAGAGAGAAAAACTTACTGCACTTTGCATTGGAAGAAGACGCGAAGAGATCACAGCAAGGCTGACCCCACTTGCGGAAGATCTGTTTTGCTACTAAGGGATTCAGAGACCACTTGTAAGGCAAGAGGATGGTTCGACTCAGTATGTCCGCTTGGATGTTGGACTGACCCGGAATGTGCGTTGCTAACAGAAAACGGTTGGTGGATATCACCCAATCCCAAACTCTCATGGCTTCTCGACAAAGAGGGTAAGACCTGGTCCCCCCTGTTTGTTGATGTACCAGACCACCGACATGTTGTCTGACTGAATTGCAATAGTCCCTGGAGGGAGAAAGGCATGAAGGGCTTGCAACGCTAGAAGCACCGCTCTCATCTCCAGAACATTAATATGCCGAACGGTCTCTGTCTGAGTCCACATACCTTGAACAGTTCTGCCCTTGTAATGCCCCCCCACCCAAGGCGAGAAATGTCCGTGGTCACCGTGGCTTGGGATTGCTGCATAGCAAATGGTCGCCCTTCCTGAAGCACTCGGGAGTGGAGCCACCACAAGAGAGAATTTCTGCACACTCTGCTGAGAGGAATCGGCAAGTCCAACGGATGGTAAAGGATGGACCACTGAACCTGTAATGTCCACTGGAGAATCCTCATGTGCAAGCAGGCTAAGGGCGCGAGGTTGATTGCCACTGCCATGGACCCTAGAGCTCTCAGGACTAACTCCGCTGATGGGGCAGGTGACTGGAGAAGGGCTAAAATGTGTAAGGTCAAACTGCGAAGTCTGTCTTACGTCAAGAAGGCCTTGGTCTGAAGTGTGCCTATCCTGGCCCCTATGAACTCCAAGACTTGAACTGGTTGGATGGATGACTTCTTCAAGTTTATGGTGATCCCCAAATGGGACGCTAGAAGTAGGAAACAATCCCTGGCTAAGCAGAGTAGATGCCTGTTGGGGGCGGTCAGGAGCCAGTCATCTAGGTAAGGAAAAAACTGTATTCCCTGAAGCCTCAGGTGGGCCGCTACAACTGCCATGACCTTGGTGAACACCCTGGGGGCTGTGGTGAGACTGAAGGGTAGGACCCTAAACTGGTAATGACTGACCCCTAGCCGGAAGTGGAGAAACCTTCTGGAACGCTTGTCCATGAGAATGTGAAAGTACGCATCCTTGAGGTCTATGGATCACATCCAGTCCTTCTCCTTCAGCAGGGGCAGAATGGATTGAAGCGTGACCATCCGGAATATTTCCTTGGCAATGAAGAGGTTCATTGTTGAAAGGTTGAGGATCGGCCTTAAGTCCCCCGTCTTCTTTGGCACCAAAAAGAACCTGGAGTAATTGCCTAATCCGGATTGTCCTGGGGGGACATGCTGAATGGCTCTTTTTCTAGCAGCTTTTTTTACCTGTAAAGCTGCAGCCTCCCTCTGACTGGGTGGTACATCGGGGAGACGCCTCAACTGAGGAGGAAGATTTATGAAAGGGATAGAATAACCTCTGGATATTATTCGAAGCACCCAGCGATCTGATGTTATGGACTCCCATTGGGACAAGTGCTTCAAAAATGCCCCCCAACTGCCTCCAGAGAGGAGCAGTTGGGCAACCCCTCAGGGCTGCTGTGTGGGTCAATCAGAAAAGGGTTCCTGCGACCCAAAATTTTTTGCCCCCCCCTCTGCCTCTGGGCCGGTGTCCACCTTGTCCCCCTCTGCCTCTGAAGGATGAAGGGTCCAGAGCGTAATGGGACTGCTGAGACTTCCAGAACCACATCTTCTTTTGTCCTCTCTGGTTCCTAGAAAAGGACCTTTGAGGAGCCGAGAAGCGGACTCCAACGGCAGACAGCGTCTTCCCAACTTTTTCGCTCTGAACCAATGTGTCTCGGACAGTCTTCCCAAACAGAGTAGAACCATCAAAGGGTGCGTTCACGAAGGATGCCTTGAAAGGTTCCACAAAGTCACAAAGCTGGAGCCACGCGTGATGCCTTAAGGTGATACCGGACCCACTGGCTCTAGCGGCTCCTTCCGTGGCATGGGAAAGTAGCCGCATAGATGTGTTCAAAACAGATTTGAGAGTGGCCATGTGAGTCCAGAAGGTCCGTTTGTCCTCGGCCGACATGGACTCAGGGGGAGAGACAGCATATTCTTTCACCAGATCCCACTGAAGTCGAATTACATGGGCCAAGTAATTCAGCGCCCTTATAGAAAAGGTAGCTGAAGCAAACATCTGCTTCCCGATACGATCCATAGTCCGAGACTCCTTGGATCGAGGAACTATCCTGAGCGAGTTCCCGCTTCCGCCACCACCAAGGGATCTACCGGGGAACCCTTACTCCAAGTCGTCCTATCCATGGGGGGACTGAGAATCCTGTCTGGCCTCCTAGGGATCTACTCTACAGTGTCCGGTTCCTTCCACACCCTGGTAGTGATGAGATCAACCAGGGGGTCGGCGAGAGGGGGCACCCAAGATGTAGACGGGCCTGCATCGAATGCCTCCAGAAACACCGACTCGTCCGAGGAAGGCTTTTGGGCTGACCACCCCCCTTTCAGGCGAAGCATTTCCATAATGTCTCCAAAGAAGACGTCATTGGGGGGGGTGACCTGGGGGAACCTTCCCCTTCTTCCAAATCATTGTCCTCCATGAGGGACTCAGGGGAGTCCAAGTGCCTCCTCTTACACTTACGTTTGTGAGGGACCTCCTTGGTGGGACTGTCCGAGGAGGGCTCACTAACAGAGCCGTGTTCTGCCAGTGAAATGGGCTGGGGTGTCAAATGAGATCTGGGGATTGGAAGGAGGTGGCAGGGCATTATAGGTAAGCGGTAGGAGCTTGGAGCTCGGATCTCTAACTTGGAAAGCTGCTGGCTCAGATCCAGGTCAGATCCGATACCCACAGGTTGATGATCAAATGAAGTTTCCTACTTCAGATGTAATGTTTTCTGATGCCTGTCTTCGATAATTCCTCATATACTTGTACCTGCGATGCTGTCTTTTAGAAAAGTTTTTACACTTCAGTTCTACATCAGTGCCTTCCTTCCCTTAGATGGTTCAGTTTCTCAAATGTCACATCCCCGACTTTGTCATTTGTGTAGTGTATATTTTTGTGCACTTTCCATGTTTGTTATCCCACTTCAGGATCTTAGCAACCATAGCTTCACATTTCAATATACTCAAGGCCTATCTCTTTCAGTATGGTTGCCAGACATAAACACAAAATTTCAGGTGGGGCTTCACTAGTGCCCTATACAATGGAAGGATAAGATATGCACCTCCAGACTCTATATCCCAGGCAATGTGTTACAGCATTTTTCTGATCTTTGCTAATGCCTTTTTATACTGTACAGTGTGATTAAGTTGGAGATGATTGCAACACATTCACACAACTTTTTGTTCTTTTTATACTTGTCTATTCTAAGGGTACTGCTCTTCCTAACATACAAGTGAGGTTTTTATTATGCTCACTAAAATGCACAGGTAACCTTGCACTTACTTTATTTGTACCACATCTGCTACCTGACAACCCTAGAAACTGTGTTGAGTCACACTGGAAACTGGTCTTTTATCTTTAAACAAGGCTGCAGTTCTGATGTGCATTAATCATTTGACTGTTTTCCGCTGTTCCTTTTATGTCTAACACAGATATGCTAAGTGAAACCAGTTCAAGCACCAAACCTCTTCCTTCTAAACATTCTCTCTCTAAATTTTCTCTGTTATATTGACTGTTTCCTGTCAGCTGATCCCAGGTCCACCTTAACAGTCTGGATCCCACACCATACATTTTAGTTTCCTCACCAACCCCTTGCAACTTACCAATGGCATTTGCAAAGATCCATATATGTTGCATCCACTAACTTCTTGACAACCTCCATAGTAATCTAGTCATTGAAATGCATCTACTCAGACTAAGCCCTCAGCTGTTGACTCCATACTGTTACCCAGTGTCGGATAATCTGCATTCAGAAAGTTCACAAACCTACCCAATAGAATTATTTCTAGGATCTTTTGTGTGCTGATGTTAAGGTACACCGGTATTGAGTTACCTAGATTTTTCCTGGATTCTCTTCTATACAAGGAAATCATCACTACTTGTCTGTCAGAAAAATGTAGGAAGTACTATAGCAACCGAAACTTATATAAAATGATCTTGTCTCTCTATAGATAACAAATGTTCATGCAAAAAATGTCCTGTTGCCTAAATTACAGTATGCAGTGCCAGTACTCTATTTAAACTCTGCACAAAACACTGCCTTGCTCAAAGCTATTGTATGCAAAATATGTACATTAATGTTTCTATCAAATGCCAGAACCACTTCTGTCTACAGCTGTAAAAAACAAACTGGCTACCTGTAAAGGACAGCATTACGTCACGCCACATTTCTACTTAAATGCATTCATTTACACACATGGCCTCCTCTAGCCACGAAATAAACTGCTAGCAACCCCCACCCCCATGTCCTAAGAACAAATAATTCATTAAATCTGAAAAGATCACATTCAGCACAACTAGAGAGGAAAAAGTCTGCTCTAAATTGTGCTCAGCTTATTGGAACAATTTATCAGTAGCAGTGAGTAACAGCAACTTTGCAGACTTTACAAGCCAAGCTCAATGGTCATTTATTAAACAAGTACAATTGTGATTGTTTTAGAAAAGTTGGCTAGATATTATATGTATGGGAAAAAAAAACTAAATTGTAAATTGCTATGTAAATTGTATAAAGCAGCAAAGTACTTAATACAACATATCCACCTAAGATGATAGTTTAAAGAGTGGTAACATAATGGAACTGCTAACTATGTAATACATATATATATAACATGTTAATAACCACCAGCACAGCTTAATTCTATATAAAGAGGCTTATTTATGTTTTTAGGTGAAACTATTTGCTTAAAATATCTTGTAGTTATGATGAAGCTGGTACATTATGGCTATAACATAATCTGTTCCTTAAAGAGCACAGGTTGCGGATGATAAGAGCCATGTGTCCTGTCTATTTATCTGATTCACAAACAGATAAATAAATAAATTTGTATATTATAGCTCTAATCCCCAGTGAGATATTAAGCAATTTTTTGATGGTTCTTCTGGCATATCTGCAATTTCTGTTATCAGTGGAGGTACATTAAGCACCCTGTATCAAATACTCTTTTATTACTGTCCAGTGTGGTATTTCATTGGGGAATCTATTATAGGTCTGAATCTATTATAGGTGTCAGGGATGAAGACAAAAATCATGAGGAATAAAGACTCAAATCAATGACAGTTTTTAAATGTTGCTGTTGTTTATTCAGAAAGTTAATAAACAAACATACATATTTATTAACATGTATCTTCTGTGGATTGGCTCAAGAATGTATTGTTTTTACAAATAATCACATCAGTTGTAATGGTAAATATTACAATTAACAGAGAAGGTCTTCATTCCAGAATACGTAGTGCATTTATTGTAGATCTCTCTGGGACACTGTGTATATACACATCTTATCTAAACAATCCTGCCTTGGTCTGTGACTTACTGTGGAGTTGCCTGGTAAAAAAGTTTTATTTCAATTTATATTTTATTTCTTACCACTGTTTTTCACTGTTTATGGGAAGGAATGGAAAGCTTGAAGACAAGATTTACTTTGATTTATATTTTGTTGCTTTTTCCTTTAATTTTCACTGTTTGTTGTTAGAAAGGGATAGGTTTTAGACAAGCAAACTCTAGGCATCCTAAGAGACCTAGTCAGCTATAAAGTCAAACAGAATGCAGACAGGACAATCCAGAGCTTATCTAAATAATCCTGTCTTGGTTTGTGATTTACTGACTTTTACTGTTAAAAAGAGGTGCGACTATGAGAACGAGAGATAAAAAATTCTAGCTTTTGTCTGACTTTCAGAACTTGTACGGTCAGAGCAACAACTTTACTGTATTTTGGTATTCAGTTGTATATTATTTGTGTGATTTTTCCTCATAGAAGTTGATATAAGTTCTCTCTGAATTCTGTGGTAACTGATTTTGATTATTCTTTTCATTTATAATTTTTTATTCATTTGAAGCTGAATATGGGTTCCTTAAATGAGTATGACATGAATGATTTGCTAAAGCACAAAGATCTTGTACAGTGTAATAAATGCTATGCATATTTAAAGGTAACACTGGTTATCTGTGTTCTTCATGTCAAAAGTTGGATGATTTGCTTACTGTTATTAGTAGTAAATCTAGACTTACTGATGATGATTGCACTTGTGCAATTGGCATGGCTTGGAGAACTGCTGTTACATATATTAATGACTGGAGTGATGGGATAAATAATGTTAGACTAACAGCAAATAGAACACAGTTAGGAAAAGATGTATCTACTGTCTGTAAAGATCACTCAACCCATATGAAACAAGACAATGCCCCTGACAATTTTGGAATTCTGGATACAAGTGTTCATCAATCTGAGGATTCAGAGAGTTTAGAAGGAAATAAAAAAGAAGGAAAGAAAGAAAGGAAGAAGTTCACAACAAATACCAAGGAAGAAAAAGACACCAATAAATGTAAAGTAAAGAGAATACGTACTAAAAAGGACATTGCTTTGTTATGTAACACACAGATTACTAGGAATGATAACACTATTCAATCAGAAAACCTTTATGCTGCAAAAAAGGCAGCATGTTTCAAAAAGAGAAGGTAGAAAAAAGAGGCAGGTGAAAAGGAAGAAATTGAAATTAAACATGGCTGACTGAAGATTACTGTAAGAAAAAAGAGACAACAACATGGCTCAAACTGTGAATGTACAAACCCAAGCTGGATGAGAATTGTATGCTTGCAAATGTAATACACAAGAGAACACTCAGCAAGAATTTACACTACCATTATGTAAGACTAATGATGATGAATATCATGTCCTTGTAACCACTGGTAGAGCAGATATTACCGTATTATAACTTGAAGATTCTTTAGATCTGGTCAGAAATGATAAACTTGTATTTGGAGATTCTATTATTAGAGGAACTGATACTTACATTTACAAAGATAATAAACATTGAATCATGTTATGCTTTCCAGGAGCAAAAATAGAGGATATTAGACAAGCCTTAGAATGCCTTAATGTAAGGAAGTATGGATCTGTTTTTATTCATGTCGGTACAAATGATCTCATCTCCAAGGACTCTCTGTCTGTTAGTACGGAACTTACAGCCTCTTAGTATAGTTTGTACTGGTGTTAGGACATATTTTTCACAAATCACATATAGAAAGGAGATTCAGGTCACCATGAATGAAAAGATTTTTGGGGTAAATACCAACATGAAAAAATATCCCATTTTAAAAAATGGAAATGTTTAAAGCATCTAAGCCTAATTTTGGGCACAAGTGTTCAGGCAGGATAGTGTGCATTTGCCAAGATCAGGGAGGAGATATTTTGCAATATTTGACAAACACAAGGCATGATTTTTGCTAGGATGAAATTTTAACAGTTCACAGACAGCTTTATTACTTGAAAATTTGTTACATTCCCACAGGATTAATGCTGTTGTTGTTTGTGAAACATGATTAAAGAACAATGACTGGAAACTTGTTCTGTCAGGGTGTAACTGTTTTTACTGTAAAAGATATTCTAACAAAAATCAGGCAGAGGTGTTATGATGGAGATTTAAGATAGTTATAAGTCCTGTGATTATTACATCTTCAGTGATAACACCAATACTATAGACTGTGTAACTGTGACAATAAAGACAACCCTGGAACATATAACAATTGTTGGATTGTATAGATCACCAAAGTCAAATACTGATGACCTAGAGGAATTCATACATTTCTTGCATGAAACACAGGAGGGAAGAATAATAGTGGCTGGGGTCTTAAATTTACCAGAAACAGACTGGAATAATATTGATTCAATAACATAAGTAAGGAAATCATACACAACATATGTTTATGAACAGCAATTGCTTCAGACTGTAAAAAAAACTATCAGGGAAAGGAACATACTATACATTAATGAAACAACAAGGAATGCAATATATACGCAACAACAAAGACCAACAGTGAGTCCCAGCTCTACCTTCCAAAACCAATAAAATTTATTCAGTTCGAACAAATCTTTTCTCTAGCGCTTCGGCCAACAGCCTTTACAGAGTAAAACAGTGAAACTCCTAAAAACTTCAGAATATATACAGAATAAAGCAATAAATCAATTATACAATCAAGTAATTAAAAAATATATGTTACACATTTAAAGCCACAGTTTTAAATGAGACTTTGCCAGTTACATTCCCTATTCATACCATATGGATGTAAAGTGCCATACTTCATAATCAAAACAGATTCCTTCTGTCTCAATATATTCTTTTGCCATTCCAAATTATTATAAAAAAGAGGAACATGTTCTAATATAGAAACTTTTATACAATCAATATTGCCATGATGTACAAAATTAAAATGTTCAGCAATAGGACTATTCAATTTATTATTTCTTACATCTCTAACATGTTCTTTGATTCTATCTGCTAACATTCTCTTTGTTTCCCCAATGTAATATTTATTACTACAGAATATAACATAAATAACACCCTTACTCATGCAAGAGTAACATACTATACATTGTTTGTGTTCCTAAAGACATTACTGTTACTTCATGTCAAGTTTTACCACCTTTGATGCGCAGTCATCATGGGGTTATAAAGGTTAATTTATAATTCTGCCAAACTGAAATCTAAACCAATGCACAGAAGATTAATTACAGATTATACAGAAGCAAAACAGTCACTATGTAAAACTAACTGGAGTGATGCACTCACTCAGTAGTAGAAAAACTGCAGAAGGAATGTCGAACGTTTTGAAAGAGAAATGAAATTGACTTCAAAAAATGAAAAAAATGTTTAACCTCAGGATCCAGGCATACAATGTCAGGGGAATATATTTCCATAAGCACAAGATACCTGATTAAAGTGAGAGACAAAAAATATAAGTTGTTAATAAACATATGTTGCCTCTTCCTCACTCTTCAAAAAGAAGCTCAAACTTCATCTTACTAACCATTGGCTCTGCCCATGCAGCAGCCCAGACTAAAATCTCTCCTCCTTTTTATCACTATTTCTCGCTTCCTAAGCATATCCTCCTTACTCTCTTCTCATTCCTTAGGTCACTTAAAATCTTACTATGAACTACCTTCTCCAAGCTCCTCATATTAGATATTACTTCTCCTTTCTACCTTACTTTTTCCAAACCTTTCTGCATTTCTCTCCCCACTTTCCTTGTGTCTTTTCTTCCACTATTACTCCCCTTCATACTCCTTGTACTTTCCTAAAAAAAAAAAAAAGTTTGTGTTTTTTTCTTTTTATTTTTGCTGTATTGCTGTCACTTGTAAACTATTATCTATGTCTTTTTGTCTATACATGCCCAAAAACTTTGATTTGCTTTAAATTGACTGTTCTTTGTGGAGCTTTTCTCCCCGGGCCTCTACTGAAAATGGACATATATCCAGCTAGACTAGCCCGGTCAACAAATGTTAAATAAATAAAAATAAAAATAAATAATAAGAAATGGAAAAGAGAATGAACTACAACTTTGAAAATTGAAATAAACAAGCTGGACAAACAAATCAAGTATAGTGTGAGACAACATTAAGAAATATCTGAAGAAAATTTATATAAAGATATTGAGCATAATAGGGAACCATTTTATAGATACATAAGGTGTGGAAGGAGTAAAGATATACAAATTGATAAACTGTGTGTAGAGTCTAAAATTTAACACAACAGATTATAGTATATTTATAAAATCTTATGCAAAATAGGTTGGCTCCACAGAGGGGGTGATAAGTTGTTCTAGTGATAGCCAGGTAACCTCTGATACTGGAATAAAAATAGATTATACTGAAAAAGAACTATGCAAACTGGATCCAAACACTAGGAGGAGACAGAATAAGTAATAATGACCCGAGAATACCTCAGCAAAAACTTATAGTACCATTATAGCTATTATTTACTAGGTCGTATAAATATGGGGAGATTCCACAAGATTGGAGATGTGCACTTATTAAACCTGTCTTTAAGGGAAAGGGGAGCAGGATGGACCAAGAGTTATATAGACCCTTGTCTACTTTTCTGTGGTGGAAAAATAATGGAAAAGGTAATATTGTCAAGTTATTGTCAGAAATGGAAAGGCTGGGATTTGAAAACATCTGTCAGCATGTATATGTTGAAAACAGATGTATTACTACCTGGAGCATGATGTGCTATAAATTAAAGTTATGTACTCACTATAATTAGGCATCTGTGTTGTCCAGTTTCATTCTTTCTCAATGTATGGGTTACAGATCCAATCCTCAGATCCAACTCACCTGTATTCTAGACTTCGGATCCAACTCCCAAGCTTCTCCCTTTTTCCCACAATGCCCTAGTCCATCCCCCAATACCTCGAAAGAGTTTGATGTCATAAAGTTTTCAGTGTATAATAGAAGAGGAGAAGAAAAAAATAGAGCATGGCTCAAATCCATAATTACATGTTCCAAAAAATCCATCATGTCACCCTAGAAGATTACAAGAAGGGGGAAGGAGGAAGGGGAGTTGAGAAAGAATGAAAATGGACAACACAGATGTCTAGTTATGGTGAATTCATAACTTTAATATCTGATCTTGTCCTTTTCATTATTCCTCAACATATGGGACAGAGTTACCAGCTATGTAAAAGTTGGATGTCCCTCATGGAAGGATATTCTGGAGAATTGCTGAACCAAAGGCAGCTCTGTTTGTGAAAATTAAGTCTAATTTGTAATGAGTAATAAAGTTATGAGCATTAGACCATGTGGCTGCTGCACAAATGTCATCAATGGAAGTTCTAGACCAGAAGGCAGATGAGGTGGCCATGGAACTAGTTGAATGGGCCTTAGGTGGTTTTGGTAGGGAGAGGCCTTGCTGAGAATAAAGCCAGGAAATGCAATTAGGTATACATTTGGCCAGTGTAGCTTTAGAAATTGGAGAACTGAGGTGACTCAGTGAAAAGAAGACAAAAAGCTGATCTGTTTTTCTGAGCTCTTTTGTTTCATGTAAGTAGGAACATAATTGTCTATGTATATTTAAATAATATAGCATGTATTCGCCTTTGTTCAAAAAATCTGAAAAGAAGACTGGTAAGTTAGCAGTTTGATTTATATTTGATTCAGAAGTCATATTTGGGGTAACCCCATCTTTATGAAAAACAATGTATGGGGCTTTTGATGAAAGAGCCTGGAGTTCAGAAATCATTTTAGCAGAGGTAATAGCAGCTAAAAGGCTGTTTTCCAAGATAGGAATTTTAAGTCATTTTTTGCTGAAGGTTCAAAGGGTTGTTGGGTTAAGCCTTGCAGTACTACTGTTAAATCCAAAGGAGGTGATGGATCTTTCACTGGGAGTCTGAGCAAAATGGTACCCTTTAGAAAGGCATAATTTGGAAGCAGCCAAGCAAGAAGCATTGTGTCCCGAGTGAAAATTTCATATGGCTGCCAATTGTATTTTGATGGTGGGAAAACTAGCACCTTCTTTAAAATGAGAAGCTAAAAACTCTAGTAAAGGAGGAATAGTGGCAGTAAAGGGATCAACATCATTTTTCAAGGCCCAAATTGAAAATGTTTTCCACTTGCTCTTGTAAATCAGATCCTCTTAGTAGAATCTTTCTGTGATTATAAAAGAATATTATGAACTGGGGAATAGAGCCTGGGCTGTCTAGCTATCAAGGGAATTGGAGAAACCATGAGGTTAATTTGAGGGCTGTAAAACTGGGATGTTTTATCCCTGAAGGATGTGACAGGAAGTCTGGACTGGGCTCCAATATCCAAGGAGGATAAAGAAGATTAGACTAAAGAAAGGGCAATCAGACTTGGTAAGGCTAGAAGGGGGCAATGAGGATAACCAAGCTCTTCAGCCATCTAGCTTTCTGCAAGAATTTTGGAATTAGGGGTACTGGGGGAATAAGCTTAAAGGAGGGCCAAATATGGACTAGAGCATCTCTTAGTGACTCCCCCCTGGGGATTAGGGTAATGTACCTGCTGCATTTGTTTTTGTGGGAAGAGGCAAAAATGTTGCAACAAGGTTGGTCCCACCAACAGAAAATTTCATCCACCACTTATTGAAAAACATTAGAATGGACCTGTTGAGTTTGTGCTAGTTTGTTGGAGTTCCTCTGCATGTGTGTTGCCACTACAAAGTGGTTGGAGGAGATTGTCCATTACCACATTCTCATATCTTCCTGATGGGGGGGGGCAAGATTGGGTTCTGCCTTTTTTTTTTAAACAAGAAACATCTTTATCAAATTATCATATATGATAAACACAATATTACATTTATATAAATGAAATAAACATTAACAACACAATCTCAGTTGCAAACATTATACATTACAAACCATGCCAACACAACTGTAGCTGCAAACATTATACATCACTTATAATATATCCAGTCATTGTCAATCATTATATAGCTCATTCAATTCCTGCCTTCTTTTAAACCTAGTTCCTCCTCTGCATGTATTGATCCCACAGTTCCCATTTTTCCTATGTAATTTGTTCCTACCCTTTTCTAAAGATCCCAGTTCCAGTTGTTTTATCTCTGTTACTGTCTTAGCCACTTCTAGTAAAGTTGGTTTAGACTTTGATTTCCATTTTCTAGTAATTGCTTTTTTGGCAGCCATCATAATTACACTCAGCAAGGCGTTACTATGTCTAGGCAATTCCGATTCTGTGTCATAACAATTTCCTTCTTTACATCAATTTGCTCACCTAGCATCTCTGACAGAGCAGTCTAAAGGGAATATTTAGTCTGTCAACTCATTGCCCTCACAGAAAATATGTTCCCAGTTATCTCTTTCTTCCTCATCACACCTCCAACATTTGCTGTCTACCTGAGGAAAAAATCTTTGGAGTCTACTTGGGGCATAAAATACCTATGTAAACGCTTCCAAGCAAAGATCCTAAATCTTCTAGACTTTTTTTTTGCATATTTGGGAGACATACATATATCCCCTCATTATTTCTTTGTAAATTGCTTATCCAAGCTCTCTTCCCAATCCTTTCTAACCTCATCTGATTGATTCTTATAGTTATCATGCAATATTATATATGCTCTACTAGTTATTCATTTCTTAACAGCAACTTCTGTTCTAGATTCAACTAAAAACTCTACCAGTGCTAGTCTTTCATTTAGGAGCCCCCTATTTCTTTCTCTTTGCCTGTACTGTAACATAAATCCTTGATAGGGAAGGCAATCTTTAACTTGTAGTCCAAATAAGTTCTTGGTGTCTTCCCATTCTATTACCATCTCCCTCTAGTTATTTGCGAATATAATATTCTGTATGATTACTGTTAGTCTCCTTAAAAGTCAGCATCCAAAATCACAGTCTTTCCTTGTTTTTTGAGCTTCCCCCTGTCTCATCAACTCTTTCCATTTTGAATTATAGTTTTCTGCTTGTGCTATATATTAACTGTGTTGCTCTAAAATACCCCTTCAAATTGGGTAATCCCAATCCGCCACATTCTATTGGAAGAATAAGCATATCCCATTTGGCTCTTGCCATCTTCCCCTCCCAGATAAAATCCTTCAGCTCTTTATTAATTGCTATCCACAACTTCTCCTCTGGTTGATAAAAATATGCCTGACCTGTGTATAAGACTAAAGGGACTAAAAACATTTTAACTGCTTGTATCCTACTATCTCTATCCATACAACAGAGCTTCCATTTTCTTAGTTTTTCTATCATCTTTTGTTTAGTGTCTTCCCACACATCCTTAGCTGCCACACCGGAAAAAATTTTAATCTATACTTCTAAATACTTCATTTTATCACATGCCCAGAAGTATGGATACTGCTGAACCAATTCATATGTGGTTACATAATTTACCATTATTGCCTTTGTTTTAGCTTCATTAATTTTCTGAAATGATTTGAAACAGTCTCAATATATTCCACAGTACTGTAATGTCCCTTTCTGGTTTTGTCAGTTATAAAATAATTATATCTGCAAATAGAGACAGCTTTTCTTGATTACCATATCAATTATATCCATTAATTTCTGAGTCCTTTATTTTCTTTGCCAATGGTTCTAAATATAATGTGGATAACAAAGGGGAGAGAGAGACACCCCTGACTGGTTCCTCAGCTTAAGCAGAGGTTATCAGAGAAGATCCCAAGCACTTGAATTTTTTCCTCCAATCCCTCATATATCCTCCTAATCATAAGAGGCCACTAGGCTATTGGCCCTGAGGCCCTTATAAGCCTAGCCAAGAGTTTAGCCTATGTTTAGACAAGTCAGCACCCAAAACCCTATTCAGGTAGAATTCTATGGGAGTATTTTCTGTTTCCCATCCAGTTATCCAGGCTGCGCTTAAAAAGGGAAAATGAGGTACTCTGCTTGACATGGAGAGGGAGTCTATTCCACAGAAGGGAGAATCTCTGGGACACAAATCTGTCCCAGCAACAAGTCCTGTTGATATCACAAACCAGGTTGAGGTTGCACATACGGGTTGCTCGAGTGGAGCTTGATTTGTGAATATGCAGCAGTCCCATCAAAGCAGGTCTGAGATTGCTTTATATGCCAAAGAGAGGTCACCCCTGAGGAGTCTGTATGAAACCAAGTTTGAGGCCCTGGATGCTCCTGGTGAAGAATCTGCCAAAGGGGGCATTGTACTCAATAACTGGCCTTATAAGGGAAGAATACAGGGATGTTATGACCTCTTTGTCCCTGGATGAGATAGCCTTACTTATGAGGTGGGCCATGTAGAAAGCTTTCCGTACAACTGAAGTAACATGGTGGTCAAAAGTTGCTATCAAACTGGGTGCCCAAATCCCTCACTACTGATTGTGTACTTACAACATTGTTATTAATGTGATAATATGTGGGGATGTCATTCTCCCCAAATGGGATGGTGATGCATTTTTTGGCATTCAGCTTGAGGCCATGTTTCTGGCACCAATCATTTGGGTGAGACCCTCTTGGAGGAAATCCACATCACTTGGGGAATTGATGACTGCACCCAGCTTGCAGTCATCTGCAAACTTGGTCAGCCATAGTCCACTGGGTTTGGCCTGCACCTCAGAGAAATATATCCCAAATAACAGAGGCCCCAAGACCGATCCCTGGTCGTCACTCTTTATGGGTCGACTGCTTGAGGTGGCTTCCCCTATTTTGATTAGGTGGGTTCTAGCAGTGAGCCAGTTTGCTACCCATCTGGTAACATATGGATTAATGCCTAACTGAGAGAGTCTATCTACTATGCCTGAGTGGAGAACAGTGTCGAAGGCTTTGGCCAGGTCAAGGTAGGTGGTGTGCACCGTCTCTCCCTTGTCCATGGCTTTGGTGACTGTCTCAAAGAAGTCAACCAGATTTAACAGACATGACCTCTCCTTGACAAAGCCAAACTGTGTGGGGTCAAGTGTTTGGAGGTTGCTAATGTCCCTGTTAATGAGGTCCATGATAATCCTTTCTATGGCCTTGCAGATCAGGCTACTTAAGCTGATGGGTCTATAATTTCCTGGATCGGTGGATGCCCAGCTGGGATGAAACCAGTACTCAGGTTTTGGTTGAATATGGTGCCTAATGGTGCTGCCAGTTCATGCCTGAGTTCATGTAGGATGCAGCCAGGGATGTTGGAGGCTGAATTTTTTGCCTTTGACATTCAGAGATATATTTTGACTTATAAAAGGTTCGTGGACAATATTTTTGTTTTATGGCAAGGACCAATAGAAGAGATAGAATGTTTTTGTAGATTATTTACACACCACTACAACATTCTTAAGATTTAGCTATAATTATTCTCATGAAGCTATTGACTTTTTAGATGTCAAAATAACTAAGAGTTTAGTGGGTGAGGTTAGGACATTGATACATATGAAGCAATGTAAGAATGTTTTATTACACAAAGGGAGAATGCACCCCCGACATGTGTATAGGAATGTTAAGGGACAAGCGGTGCGAAGGATGAAGCTACACAGTAATGATGAGGACATGAAGACAGCGCTGGGTGAGTTAAGGAATAAGTTTATGTACACAGGGTATAATGGAAAAGAAGTTGATGCCCAGATAACTGAAGCTTTGAGTGAACGGACTCCTCTGTTTCTCAGACCGACCCGATTCTCACAGTGAGATAGAGAGACAAAGCAGTAGTGAAGTCACTAGGCTGACATTCACTTACAGTAGTAATATTAGTAAGATTTGTGAAACTGTGAACAGGAATTGGGGGATACTGAATACAAATGAGAAAGTTAGACAGGTGATAGGAGCTAGACTACTTAGAAATAGTGGGTCCTTGAAAAAACAACTGTGTTATAATAATGCTAGCAAGGGTTATACACCCCAGTCACAAAGAGGGAGTACCTTCTCTTGTAGATGTTGTAAAGCCTGTAGATGCATCCACTCTGGTAACTATTTTGAGCACCCACATAAGGGTTTTGTTGTAGAGACATCACTATACGCTGATTGCGGTACAAATGATTTAATTTATTTTTCATACTGCATTGAATGTTATGTTTATTATATAGGTAAGACCAACAGGAGTTTCAGAGAATGCATCTTAGAACATGTGGGTGATATAAGGAATAGGAGAACTAAGAGTGCATTGGCATTGCATTTAATAGAGAAAGATAATGAACACAGTTTTAAATTTCTAGTGTTGGAAGTGATAGGTAAGAATATGAAAGAAGGTGACATTAAGACTTTCACTGAAGAGAGGGAACAGCAATGCATTAATGAATGAGTCTCCCTGAAACCCCACCTGAAGCTACGCCCTTAGAATCAGAGTATGTTGTTTTATGCCGCATTTTTTGTATAATTTTTTAAAATATTTTTTAATGATTTTTGGATACATTTTGAATTTTGTGAGGTGTAGAATTATTGAGGTTAAGATTTATTTAATATATAAAAAGGTTTTTACAAGGTTTGTAAGCATCATTACCAATAGGATTTTATACTAGGTTCACTGTGTTTTTAAAAGAGTGATGTGTTAATCAGTTCTTTTTTCTGGTTGGCTTCATTGCATTTAAATATAGATGATTTGACTGTTATTTTTTAGGTCTGAAGAAGCTACCCAGAAGGTAGCAAAAGCATTTACCTTTTGTGTCTGTTTTATTGTTTTGTAGCCTTTTATGTCTATTTATTAAAATTTCACTTATTCACCATGGTGTGCACCTAGCTTTTTCTCAGTTTTTATTTTTGGTGCATGTTGGTGCACTTTACTGGCCACAAGAAACTTTGTTTTAAAGACAGAATAAGCTGCAGGCAGCTTGGGAAGGACCCTTCAAAGTGGTAAGGAAGGTCAGTGATGTTAAGTACATGGTAAAACTGCTAGACAGGAGGCAGAAACACAAATTGTACCATGTTAACATGATGAAACCTTACCATGATATGGAGGCCCTTGTGCTGAGTGTTTGCAGTGGATGGTAGGAGGAGTCTGAGGGGGATCTGGGGACTGATCTCCTCAGTAAGGCTTGGACTGATACCTCAATAGAAGGGGTAGCAATGTCCCAATGGCTATACCCTACCCAGATTCCAGAAAGCCGAGCAGTGTTACAGAAGTTTGGGGACATGTTCACTGGGAAACCTTGGTGCACCCACCTGGTACAGCACCATGTGGATACAGGACCCCCAAAGACCTATCAACCATGCCCCGTAAGGGTGCCTGAGCAAGTCAGACTTTGAGGGAGGAGATACAGGAAATGTTGGAACTGGGAGTAATCCAAGAGTCCAGCAGTCCCTGGGCCTCCTCAATGGTGCTGATACTAAAGAAGGATGGCAGCACCAGGTTCTGTGTGGACTATGGAAAACTAAACAGTACTAAAGAGTCACACAGAGTCAGATGCTTACTCCATGCCTTGGACAGATGAAGCCTTAGAGCAACTGGGTGGTGCTAAGAATCTGATCACTACTGATCTAACCAAGGACTACTGGCATGCACCCTTGACTCTCACCACTAGAGAGAGGCCATCCTTTGTGACTCCTTTCGGAATATGCAAGCTCACAAACATACACTTTGAGATGAAAAATACTCCTGTGATCTTCCATAGGCTAGTAGATCATATCTTAGCAGGAGCAGGAGATTATGCTCTTGCTTATCTGGATGATATTGCCATCTACAGCAATTCCTGGCAAGAGTACTTTCAGCATGCCAGGGAGATCCTTGGCAGAGTGCAAAGGGTAGGGTTGACCATTAAGCCCAGTAAGTGTCAGGTGGGTATGGTAGAGGTCTCCTACCTGCGACATGGAGTGGAGATTGGTAAGAACAGGCCAGAACCTGACAAAGTGGAAGTTATTCAGGCATGCCCTGCCCCTGTTACCAAAAGGCAGGAGAAGGCATTCTTGGGGATAGTGGGGTACTATAGGAAGTTTGTTCTTAAGTATAGTACAATAGCTGCTCCCCTCACAGACATAATGAGGAAAAACAGGCCAGATAAGGTTGTGTGGACCCCAGCCTATGAGCAGGCATTCCAAAAGCTTAAAGAGGCTTTGTGAGGATCACCTGTGCTAGCTAGTCCAGATTACAACAAACAATTTGTTGTGCAGGTGAATGCTTCAAACCATGGAGTAGGGGCTCTACTCAGCTAGGTTTCCTCAGAAGGAGAAGAGCAACCTTTTGTACATCTCAGCCATAGACTCCAACCCAGGGAGGAATATTATGCAGCTGTAGAAAAAGAATGTCTAGCCATAGTATGGGCACTGCAAAAACTTCAGCCCTATCTGTATGGAAGGAAATTCACTGTGGTTACAGACCACAATCCCTTAACCTGGCTACATTGAGGTAGCCAGAAAAATGCCAAGTTATTAAGGTGGAACCAAGGGTTGCAGGCATATGATATGACAGTTCAGCACCATAGTGTGGTCAGCAATCCCAATGCAAATGGCAGCTCAAGACAGAGAATGGGTTAATGTGTTCCCAAATAGACTCATTTCTCTCAAGCAATGTTCCTCCAGGGTCACTTGAAAAACTAGCTTGAGTCTTCAAAGGGAGGAGAGATGTGATGATGTGAGGTAGTGCCAGCTGTGCCAGGGGAGTATGGCAGTGCATGACACATGCCAGCATAGTTAGCTGGAACTTTGTCAAGAATTATATGTCATTTGAATATCAAACTGATTTGTACAGATGCTTGTTAAAAATGTATTAAAAGTGGGTCCTGGTGGACAGGAAATAAATATACATGCATGTCAGACTGTATTGTTGTAACCAATGAAATGTATATATTTTAACAAAGGATAGTGGAAGGGAAGGGGTTAAGCTCAGCCTAGCTATCCTTAAGAAAAATGGCCTGAAATTAAATGACTTGTCTTAGGCCATAAAGATTTTCTCTCAATGCAGCCAGAGACGCAATGCCTGTGAAAAGCCTGGCTGGGATCCTGCTCTATTGTCAATAGTGGTGAACTAACTGCTATGCTAGGGTGCCAGAGAATGGTTTGTTACTTTCTACAGGAAGTGTGGAAGTGTTGGAATTGGTTTACAGTTTCGAGATGCTGTAATAAACCTTAGCTAAAGTTCTGTGTGTGTATTGTGACACATCAGTGCGAGATCCTGGTTTCTAGTGAGAAGGTAGTGTGGGAACCACAGAGTCAGCTGACTAGATGTGATGTTATTCTGTAGTCAACACTGAAATTGTATATGAATACTAAAGAAGGATGTGAGGTGTGCACTCTGTTTTTGGACTTGACAAGACACTCATCCACTTGCATCTTGACTTGCTTTAGTAACTAGGGAACCATAATTCTTCAATGAGTTAGTAACATATAGTGAGAATAGCTAAATGCTTTTTCTGTATCTGTCTGAGTCTTTCCATCTGTGTTGTTTTTATATTTCCTGTGATTGAAACTCTGGTGTTTATTGTAAACAGATATCAGTATTTTCATGTTTGTTATATTTTTTATTTATTATTAGATATATCTAAACCTTTCATTGTGGCTGGTCTTTCAGAAAATATTTAACCTTTGAGAGTACTTGCATTTATTTAGTGGCACTGTGGCTCCATGTTCCTGAAAGTCTTGCTGCTTGGTTAAACACTACTATTTGTATACTGCTTGGTTAAACACTACTATTTGTATAAGTATTAATTTTACTAAGTGTAACTGGGTACCCTGGTAAGAGCCCGAAAGTAGCTGGCTTCGGGTGTTCTGGTGGCAGTAAATCTACCAATAAAGTCTGGATGGAAGTGGCAGAGTGGGTACGCTGTGCCAGCCTTTCCCAGGTGTTTGTGTGTGTGTGTGTGTGTGTGTGTGTTTGTGTCAGCTACTTTGAACAGGGTCACTGACAGCACTGATGTTACAGAGATGGTGGTGGAGGACATGGCTTGTAACACCCAGCTAAAGACTCAGCTCTATTCTGGTCAGTGGGGAGTCTTATTTGGGGCTCGGAGAGAAAGCCTAGCCCCAGGACTGGAGTGTGCATTCCCTGTGTGCTCTTAAGGGAAATTGTATTTGGTGCAGAGGTCTGCATCTGTAAATAGTGTGTGTCTATTTTTCTCACAGTAAACGTTCCCCACCAGTGTCAGTGGTGTGGATTTAGGCACCTTGATCACTGGCCCAGAGGAAGGACATCACAGAGATAATCCCTTATTTTAAGTTTAGCATTCTGCAGTTACTCCTTTTATTGTTCTGTGAGATTTATCCTATTTTTCAATACTTTAACAGTTGTCAGTCACTCTAAATAATTCTTGTTACTTCTTAACTACATCTCCCTTTCTTTTATTTCTACCCTATTTTTAAACTTCACTTCAAATGTATCCCACTTCCTAGCTATATTTTCAGATGGAATTTCTACCTTCTCTAATAGCTCCTGAATAATTTCCACTATCCATTCCTTACATTCCTCTCTTTTCAACAGATATGTGGGAAAGTGCCACTGGCTCGTTTTTATTTCATTACCTTGTGCTTTTATTTAGTTATTCACATGTTCAGTTCTTTCCAAGTTGCATGATCTGAAATAGTTATTGGCTGGGTATCAAGACATTTAATTAAATGCACATGTTCCAGTGAAATGTACATTCTGTCTAGCTTAGCCCAATTTTTGTATCTTGGGAAATATGTAAATTCACTCCAAACTCCTAGTAGTGAATTCACATCTTTCATGCCAAAAATGTTTATAAATGTCTTTAAAAACCTGTCTTTCTTTGTTATATTTTCCCTTCTGGACCCCTCCCCCAGACACATCTTTGCTATTGCAAATCAAATTCCAGTCCCCACCTATAAGTAATACTCCTTGCTGAAACCTGATTATTTTCCCCAGAATTTTCTTAAGCTCCATTATAGCAGTTTTCAGTGCAATATAAATACATGCCATTGTAATACTCCTCCCTTACCAGTTGTCCCTTAGTACTACAAATCTACCATTCTTGTCTTTTTATTCTCTTCTTTTACTGTTGGAGCTCCTCTTGCAGTTAACATAAGTACTCCCCTCTTCCTCTGCCCCAGGTATTCTGCTGAGTAACCCTCCTGAAAACCTTTTTTTTATCAAATTCACATGTTCAGTTCTTTCCAAGTCTGTCTCCTGCAGCATACCTATTTACACTCTACAGTTTTAATATAATTCACTGCTCTTTCTTTTTTGTATTTATCTGTGAGACCATTAATGTTTAAAGACATTATAGAAAATGTCATATTCTTGGGAGATTATTCCCACCTTTTGCATATAACAGCTTTTTGCTACATGCATGTACTGTTTTCAGTTTAATATTTTATACAGTTTCTTGTCATCTTCATTTCAGCCTATGTCATTTCTTATAGAACTTTTTGATTTTATTGAAAACCCACAAACAAAAATACACCCCGATACCACCTAGATCAATGTGTAATTATATACCTTTAAGAAGCTATCCAAGGGGTTGCACAAGTGTATAAAACTGAGCACGTGCAAGTCTGACTGCCATTTTGTAGTAAGCTGTTGAGATGTAAGCATGTATGTATGTAAGGTCTGTCTGTTAACCAATTCATTTATGTTTTATGATGCTGCTATCCATCCTGATGTGTTTGTATGTATTAAACATCTAAATGAAATACTCCACCTGCTTGTCATCTATGTTAGAGAGGGATGAGTGACATAGGTTCATAGGTTCATAGGTTCATAGGTTCATACTAGGCTATCTGCCCTAGGGCATTTATAAGCCTAGCCAGAGTGTGTGTGGCTTTCACCACCCCTTAGGATGAGAATACTATACCCATTAATTTGCTGTGCCTCTGTCCAGCAGTGATACAGAGATGATTCCCGGGGTAAACCTACGATCTCCCATCCACTCGTCAAGATTTCTCTTGAACAGAGTCAGTGAGGGCACTGCCTCACATGGACTGGGATTCTGTTCCATAGTGTAGGAGTCTCTGGGTGATGAATCTGTCCCTCCAGCACGTCCTATTTATATCCGTGTTGAGGTTTAAGTCTCTTGCTCTCGTGGCTCTGGTGGATTTGGATTTTTGAGGTGGAGCATGTCCATTAATTCGGGTTGGACATGGCCTTGTATGTCAGGCACAGATCACCTCTGAGCAGGCGGTATGCGACTGAATAGAGCTGGAGTTTCTTCAGTCGGGCATCATATGACATATGTTTGAGCCCCTTTATCCTTTTGGTGAGGAACTTTTGGGGTCTTTCCAACTGCTGCAGGTGTCGGGTAAGGTACATTCCGAATGGCGCGTTGTACTCAATCATTGGTCTGATAAGTGAAGAGTACAGGGGTACAATGTCCTCTCCTGATCTGGATGTGAATCCCTTCATGATCAGGTGGGCAATGTAGAAGGTCTTCCTAACCACTTTGGCAATGTGAGTGTCAAAGAGAGGTTACTGTCAACTTGGGTCCCCAGGTCCCTGATAACTTCTTCCGTGTTTAATGGATTACCACCTATGTGGTAATTAGGTTACCTTGTTTTTCCCAAAGGGTATGACTATACATTTTTTTGGCATTTAGCTTAAGGCCATGGCTCTGGCACCAGTTATCCATTTCTATGAGACCTTTCTGGAGGATGTCTGTGTCTGATGGAGTGTCAATTATGGTGCCCAGTTTGCAGTCATCTGCAAATTTTGTCAACCACAATCGCCCTATGTTTGCCTGCACTTCAGAAAAATAAATGCCGAACAAGAGGGGTCCAGGACTGAGCCCTGTGGGACACCGCTCGTGACCGGCTTAGAGTCTGACATGGCACCAGCAACTCTAACCCTGTGTGTTCTGTCCTTGAGCCAGTTTGCAACCCATCTTGTGACATATGGGTTTACATCTAAGCTGGTGAGCTTTTCTATGATGCCGAGTGGGGTATTGTGTCAACGCTTTTGCTAGGTCAAGGTAGGCTGTGTGAACTGCCTTACCCTCATCAATGGCCTTAGTGACTGTTTGAAAAAGTCAACCAAGTTCAAGAGGCAGGATCTGCCCTTGACAAAGCCAAATTGGGTAGGATCCAGTGTCTGTAGGTCCCCAATGTCTTTATTTATGAGTTCCATTATGATCCTCTCCATAGCTTTGCAGACAAGGCTCGTCAAGCTTATGGGGGTAATTTCGGGGTCCGTAGAAGCACCGCCTTTGTGGAGTGGGACCACAGTTGCCGTCGCCATTCTTTGGGCGTATCCTGTAGTAAGGCTAAGATTAAACAGCAGCCTTATGTGTGGGTTTAGTTCCTCATTGAGTTTGTGTAGCACACATCCGGACACCGTCCGGTCCCATTGATGCTGTGTTTTTGCTTTAGAGAGAGCAGCTCTCACCTGGGCATCTGAGATGTTTGGGAGGCTAAACTCTGGTGGGATAGATATTTCTCCTTTTGGGGAGGGGAGGGAGAATTTGCACTGAACCTGTCTGCCAGTATGTTGGCAATGTCTGTGGGTTCAGTGATTTTTTATCATTTTGGACTAATTCTGAGCATATCTGGGAGTTTCCACCCAGGTTTCTAACATAGCTAAAGAAGGCTTTATGATTGTCTTTTATGTCATTAGCGATTTTCTCTCAAAGTTGGCCTTGGATGATTTTATGAGTGATCGTAGTTTTTGCTAGTATTGATCAGAGATGCCTTCCCATTTAAGGATTTTGCTCTGTCATGTAGTAGCTTTCTCCTCTTGTTGTAGAGTTTGTTTATGGCTGGAGTCCACCAGACGGGCGCCTGCCTTTGGTGGAAAGGGTCTTGATTTTATTAGGGATTGCTTGATCCATACATTCCTGGAGGTGCTCGAAGGCATTTGTAAGGGTTTCAGCAGCGTGGGTTGTGGTTTCCACTGGCTCGGGGCCTTGAAGGATACCACTCCAGTCTTAAGAAGTGTGAAGTTTGCTTTTGAGAAGTTCTTCACTGTGGTCTTTTGCTGGGGGTGGGCGGGATGTGGATCTCCAGTGAGATTAATTTATGGTCTGATCTCACCAATGAGGGATATACTTCGGTGTGGAGCATTTTGTCCCCATGTTTGTGATGATCAGGTCTAGTATATTTTCTCCTCTTGTGGGAATGGTGACTAGTTGTTCCATAGCATTTGAGTTTATGAATTCAAGGAACCTTTGGGCTAGGGTGTTGGGGCTTGAGTAATGTTCCCAGTCTATGTTTGGGTAGTTGAAGTCACCCAATATGATGGTGTTTGGAGAGACATTTATACTCTCCAGTGTCTTCAGGAAGGCTGTGTGGGTTTCCTGAGTTTGAGAAGGTGGTCTGTAGCATGTTACAAACTGTAGGGCAGTTTTACCTATGGTTAATTGCACCTGGATGGTCTCCGATGCCGATGCGTTGCCACTAACCTGGAGGTGTGGGTATCCTTTATGAATATGGATACTCCCCTCCTTTTGTGGTTCGGTCCGGATTTTGGGGCCATGATAACCTGATAGTGCTGGGGTGCTCTCAGGAGCCTTGAACCAGGTTTCAGTCACAGCACAAACATCGATGTTCTCCATACTGAGGAGGGCTTTGAGGGTGTGCATCTTGAGGTTTAGACTTCTGGCATTGAGCAGTATTACCCTTAGTTTTTCTCCATTTTTGTTTTCTAGGGCGGTAGGTTTATCATTTGAGCCTTGCCTAAAAAAGGCACTATGGGGGTGGCAAGAGCCTTTGCCAATATCCGGAAGCCCAGGGGTGACAGGTGCAAGCCGTCCCTTGCGAAGCAGCGTGGCTTGTCAAGCATGTCATGTCATGTCATCCCAGGCAGACAGACATTGGATCCCCTTAGAATGCAGAAGCAGGATGTCCAAAGGACTTGAAGCCAAGATGGAATCCAAATTCTTCATTTTGAGATAGAGAGGCACTCAGTTGAAACTGGAGGAATATAAAGGAGTGAATCATCCCTACAATATACATACGTCGCAAAACAGGTCAGAAATGAATTTCAGATGTTAAAACTTACTGAGCACTATTTTTATTTGCAAAATATGAAACAAGGCATACTGAACACTGTAAATAATTTTTACATAAATCCATATGTCCGATATTGATAAAAAATATTCAAATTACTACAGGAAATGTTTAAGATAAAGTCCAAATTGTATAAAACAAATAAAATAAAGGGAAATAACCACATTTTCGCTAAGCACGTATTTTCTTATTAATCAAAGATATCCGAGTTATCAGAAGTGTATAAAGCGTTTGCATGTTTGTGCAGTATTACAGTAGTTATTTCACAGAATACAGCCATTACAGAGCATATATCATAAAGTACAGTGTTTTGAAGAGTTTATTGTGCATATGAATGTTATTACAAGCTCACAGAACAGTTTGTTCATACATAAATACAAGAGCCATATTTTTCAGTGTGTTTGTACATACTTTGTGGGTATGGCAGATGGATTTCAAAACCCAGTGCACTTGTGTTTGACAATAATATTGCAGAGAACTGGAGAGTGTTTGAGCAAGATTAAGGCATTTTCATATAGGTTGCATTTTCTGATAAAGATGACCATACAAAGGCTTTTATTCTATTTAATTTAGATGGGTCAGAAGCCATAGAAAGGGAAGGGTCATTTGTGTATGCACCTCCTATCTATACAGGAGAGGGGTAAACTATCATACTATTGTACCAGCTGAGTCAAGGGAGGACCCCCAGGTGCTTAAAATGTAAATTTAGAGAAATGTGTAACCCCCAGACAAATGTAACAGTGGAAAGGCATTTATTTTACACAAGGGATCAAAAGCCTAGTGAAACTTTTGCAGCATATGTAACTGACTTGAGAAATAAGGCTAAAACATGCATATTTGGTAATTTAAGGGATGAGTTGATAAAGAACAGACTTGTGTGTGGTATTAACAATGGTACTGTGAGAAAAATTTTGCTTCGTGACAGTGATTTAACTTTGAATAAGGCCATTGAGATTTGTCAGATATACAAGCTCATAGAAAAGCACACAAATATGCTTACAAATGAGAATAGCTCTAGAAGGCACAGTGATAAGGCTCATGTTGAAAGTATGCAGCATGTAGTTAAAAGAAACAGGCCCAAGAACATGGCAGCAACTGTAGCCCCTGCAGCACTCACTGGCAAACCCCAGAGCTTTCCAGCAAATTTCAGAGTTCTCACAGCCTCAGTGAAGCATGAGTGAGTCAGCAAACTCAAACCGTGGGCCCCAACTTAGTTTCATTGACAACTGTCATAACTGTGGTGGAGGTCATGAATATAAAAGGGAAAAATGTGTAGCTTTTGGTCAGCAATGCCACAAATGCAATAAATGGAATAATTTCAAAAGGTTTTGTAAATCAAAAGGCCCACATTATTTTATTAAAAGTGAACATTTTAAGAAATTAGTTGATAAATTACAGACACCTGCAACCCTACTCTTTATGTGGATGGTGTCAGTGCTTCATGAAATAGTCAATGCAGCAGATTTAAGGACAAAGAATGAAGTATTTTGTACTGTTTGGATAAATGGCAAACCCATAAAGCTCAAAGTTGACACAGGTTCCAAGTGCAATGTTATGTCAGCAGAAACATTTGCTAGTCTGTATCATGGTGAAAGGCTTGATTTGGCAAGGTGTGTGAAGCTTGTTGCTTATGGAGTTGAAAAAATTCAAACTGAAGGCTCAGTAGTGCTTTCATGTAAAGCTAGTGGGAGAAGCTATGACTTATTTTATGTGGTCAAGAGGCACGCCCAGTCATTATTAGGGCTCACAGACAGTTTAAAAATGGGACTGCTTTCCTTTAATAAGGATGTCCACCATGTTAGCTTAAAAGACCAGTACTCTAATTTCGCCAAGTACATTTTTTCTACCTACGCTGATCTCTTTGAAGACAAACTAAGGAAGCTTCCAGTTGTGTACTCCATGAAGTTAGATCCAGATGTCAGTCCAGTTATCAGGCCAGCACAAAAAGTTCCAATAGCCATGCAGGACAGAGTTAAAGTCGAGCTAGATATAATGTTGCAACAAGGTGTGATTTGTCCAGTTGATTCAGCTACTCCTACTGAATGGGTATCTTCCATGGTGGTAGCACACAAGAAAAGCTCAGATGACATCAAAATATGTATCGATCAATGAGATTTGAATAAAGCACTAAAAAGACCTCATCATCCAATGCACACAGTCGAAGAAGTCACAGCCCTGATGCCAAATGCCACTGTTTTTTCTGCCTTAGATGCAGAGAGTTCATTTTGACAAATTCAGTTTGACAAAAAATCATCATTGCTCACTACTTTCAGTACTCCATTTGGCAGGTACAGATTTTTGAGAATGCCATTTGGGATAAATTCTGCAAGTGAAGTCTTTTAGCGTGCAATGGAGCAAATTTGTCTGAGTATCCTTGTGCTATAATAATACACGTCATACTAGTAGGAGGTCATAGTGAAGCTGAGCATGACAGAAACCTCAGAAAAGTTATAGAAAGGGCACATCAAGTGAATCATAAGCTCAATCCACAGAAATACAGATTTGGGCTACAAGAAGTTATTTATGTTGGTCATTTATTTACCAGTTCAGGCTTATGACCAGACCCTTCAAAGCAAACAGCCATTCTTGAGATGCCAGCTCCAGACAATGTTCAAGCCCTGCAATGTTTTCTTGGCATGGTTAACTATCTAGGCAAGTTCATTCCAGACTTGAGTCAAATATCTGCACCACTCAGAGAGCTGACATGTAAAGATGTAACATGGTCTTGGTTAGAGCAACACCAAAGAGCATTTGATGTCCTGAAACAGAATTGCTAGTCCACCAACTCTCAGATATTATGATGTTCACAAACCAGTTACTCTTTCATGTGATGCTTTGAAATTTGGTTTTGGTGCAGTCATTCTACAAGAGGGTCAACCTGTTGCCTATGCATTGAGAACTCTTAAGCAAACTGAAAGGGAGTATGCCCAGATCGAGAAAGAGCTTTTGGCAATCGTGTTTGCATGTTCAAAGTTCCATGATTATGTTCATGGTAGACCTATCCAGATTGAAACAGACCACCAACCTTTAGTTACTATCTTAGGAAAGCCTATGCATTCAGCTCCAGCTAGACTGCAAAGTATGATGCTGAGATTACAAAAGTATAATTTCACTCTTGTTTACAAGAAAGGCAAACAGAACAGCGTGAAATTGATAACCTTGATTTTGAAGTCATGGAAGTGAGAAATTTTTCTTCCACACATCTTGATGAATTGAGAGATCACACTGCCGCAGATCCAGTTTTACAAAGCCTCAACCACTTTATCAATCAAGGATGGCCATCAAAGCAATCTAGTTTACCCCAAGAAGTGCAACCTTATTTCCATACAGAGATGAGATTTTGTCTGACAAAGGTGTCATTACGAATGGTCCAAAAGTAATTGTTCCAAAGTCCTTGCAACAAGAGTACATTACTATCTTGCATCGTGGTCACCTAGGTACTGACTCTACCAAAAGAAGGGCAAGAGGACTAGTATTTTGGCTTTCTATGTCACAAGATATTGAGAGAGCACTTTTATCCTATTCCGTGTGTAATAGTACAAAGCCACATCAACAGAAGGAACCACTTCAGCTAAATCAGATTGCTTTACTACCTTGGTCGATAGTAGCTACCGACATTTTCAAGTGGAATGGTCAACATTATTTGGTGTTAGTAGACTCTTACTCTGATTGGTTTGAGATTGACCTACTTCCTAACTTAGCATCCAGTAGTGTCATTACTAAGATGAACCGTCATTTTGCAGTGCATGGTAGTCTACACAAAGTTATTTCTGACAATGGCATGCAGTTTACAAGCCAATAGTTCAAAAGATTTGCTGAAGAATGGGACTTTACTCATATCATGAGTAGCCCTGAGTACCGACAGCCAAATGGTTTGGCAGAGTTCAAAGTGCAAAACAATTACTAGAGAAGTCAAAATGAGGCAATAGTGATGTTTTCCTGAATCTTTTGAATCTCAGAAATGTTTCTCGTCATAAACATATTGGTTCACCTGCTCAGAGACTTCTATCGAGACAAAGCAGAGCCACATTACCAATCAGTAGTAAATTGTTGGTTCCATGTGTCAAGAACAACAGGTCAGTGAAAGCCAATCTGTTGAAGAAACTCCTAACCCAGAAGTCCTACTACAATAAAACCAGCAAACTGCTTGATCCATTACAAGAAGTGGTAAGGATGCAGACATCCAAAGGTTATGATCAGACTGGTGTCATAAAGAATATTTGTCCAGAGCCGAACTCATACATTGTGGAATCACAAAGAGCAGTGTTTAGGTGGAATTGGAAACATTTGAGACCAGTGTCTGAGCCCATACCACAGCACATAGCCTGTGAGAAAGACTCTATCTCAGAGTCAGTTGTCCTGTGTTCCATTTCCTGAGGAAGTTCCAGAGAATATTCCCATTCCTGTCACAAATCCAGAAGTTCCTGATATGAGTTATTCACCAAAGACTGTCCATGTTGCTAAATTTAGTCCAGATTGTTATGTTACGAGATTTGGTCATATCTCTAAACCACGTAGCAGATACATGGCAACTTGGACATGAACACTGTATTTTACTTCTAATGTCTATAGCAATTAATGTCTAACTCTAATATTGTTTTTACAAAGGGCAATCTTTTTAAGAATGAGGATGTAGATCAATGTGTGTGTGTGTGTGTGTGTGTGTGTGTATGCACCTTTAAGAAGCTATCCCAGGGCTTGCAGAAGTGTATAAATACTGAGCACATGCAAGTCTGAGTGCCATTTTGTAGTAAGCTGTTGAGATGTAAGCATGTATGTATGTAAGATCTGGCTGTTAACCAGTTTGTTTACATTTTATGATGCTGCTATCTATCCTGATGTGTTTCTATGTATTAAAACATCTAAACAAAATACCCAGCCTACTTGTTATCTATGTTAGACAAGGATGAGTGACACCCCCCCCTAAAACCTACTGACTTAATAATAACGCACAAAATTATCTGCATCTTCAAATATTGAAGATTTACCTTTCTAATAGGAATAAATATTCCAAACTAACAGCCACATACATAGACTCGAGCTAACCTAAAAGAAAGGTTATCCATGCTAAGACACATGATATAGCCTGTGCCTCTATTAAGTGCTGTCGGGTTTTGACTAATCTTTATAGCTCTCTTGGTAAAACACTTGAATGCTTTCAGAAAAAACATTTTCTCTAAGCCGTTTCTCCTCATCAGATTGCCTGCTAGAGCACATGAGAACCAGACACAAAACTGTTTACTAGAAACAAAGCCTTATAATATTTAATATTTTTTTTCATTTACTTGCTTTCTATTAAAACTTGCTATTAGATTAATCTAATGGCTATAACCCAGTCAATCCCCTATGGAAGAATACAAAAAAAAAACACCCTAATGTTTCATTTGACATGCAAACTGAACAAGGAGAAAGACAGAAGGGAGAAACAAAAAGAAAAAAAAACAGGTGCACCTATTTACATTAGTATCCCCATTACACTTAAAAATAACTGAAAAATCTTTAAAGCATGCAAAGAAAATCATGCACCACTTAAATACTACTATGAAATTTTTGTTTTACTTACAGTTAACTTCTTCCCTGGGTATTTTTTCTGAACATTAATGGCATGAAGTAAGGCATATGCCTTAGAGTCCCCTACAAGTTTAACAAAGTCCAATATTTCCAGATTTTCTTGTTTTATTCTTATCTCCTTATCCCAAACTATGTTTATGCTTCATTTCCAATGAGATCTTGATTCTTGTAGTCAACTCTTGTGCTTTTTTCCCTCCCTCATATATTTTCCATTGAAACACTGGAAATTATTTCACTGGCACAGTCTTTCGCTGGTCTTTATTACCAGAAGAACAAGAAGCAGAATCCCCTCCTGTTTCACTTTTTATTGGACAAACTTGTGTATTTCTTCCTTAGCATGTACTTCATCAAAAATGATTTTGTTCCTTCAGGGAAAAATGTTTTGAAGATAGCTAGGTACAGCAGTTTGAATCTCACACCTGCTTCTCAACATTCCCTGAATAATGGAATACATTTACTTTTCTACCTAGTATATGAGTAGTCATTCTCTACAAACACTCTGCTGCTCCCACTTTTAGTATTTTTTCCTTCTGCCACAGTTTTATCAGAATAAAGTCCTTCTACTGGTAAGACTACATCTTTACTATTAAAGGTCTATGTTGTTTTCTCATAGCTAGGTTTGGAGCATACACATGATGTGCCTTTCAATCAACAGTTCCTGTTGTGTAATACCAGTCCAGCTGCTATGTGCTTTCAAAAAATTAATACAGTCTGTTCCTTCCAGCTTCATGGGTACAGCAGAAAATCTCTGTTTTTCCTCTAATTCAATTACTTTTTGAAATATCTCTTCTTTTGGAGTCTCATATTTATTCTAGCTTTTTCTTCATTTTGACCTCTGAATTTTGCCATTTTATCACCTTATCTGAATACATACTAAAAGCTTCTTCCATTTTTTCCTAGCCTTTTATTGTTTGGGTTGACATACTCCATCAGGGTTTCATTTATTTTAGCCAGGTCTGTGTGCAATTGCCTTATACTTTCCTCAAGGTTACTGGATGTCATGTCTGGAGCATGCACTGCTTTTTGCTGAACAGCTACAGTACTTTTCCCAGTCAATGATTTTTATCACCTTTTGTAGCTGATTTTCCTTCAGGTCCTCTACATTTCTTTTTTCCTGGCATCCAGGCAGTGCACTTACTCACCAGTTATTGAAATTTACTCAGAAATGTAAGTCTACTGGCCTTCTCTGTTAAGTTTCTGTTTTTACACTGGGAGAACTAGAATTAAGCTGTTACTCAATTTGCAGCCATCTTGGAAGTCTCTGATTTCAGTCTTGTTTGCTGATATACCAGACTACAGAGAAGTTGTTGGTTCAAAGTGCAGTGGTCTCTAGATGAACATCTTGAAAAGCCTCCAATGCCAGAAGGACTGCTCTCATCTCTAGAATACTGATATATGAAATAGTCTCTTTGGGGGACCACATGTCTTGGACTATTCTTCCCAAAAATGCCCCCCTACCCCAGTTGGAAGATGTCTGTGGTTACTGTGGCTATGATGGAGACATTAAGAAGGGACAGCTTATGAGTCACATTCAAATGATCCACACACTGCATACTTGAGTCTGATAAGAAAGAGGCTGTCAAATAATGGACCACTGAACAGCTACAGTCCATTGCAGAACACGCATATAGTAATGTTCTAAGAGGACAAATACTATAAACACTGCCATGGACTCTACAGCCTGCAGAACTAGCCTGGTGAGAAGAGCAAGATGAGAAATGATTTGCTGAACCAGGCCTGGATTGTGTTCACACGTTGTGGAGGTAGAGAAGCAGTCTGACTTATAGTATTCAGATAAGCACCAATGAACCCCAGGCTCTGAACCTGTAGTAGCTTTGATTTAGGCATGTTGATTTTAATGCCTAAACACTAGCAAATTTGGAGGAGATAGTCCCCTGATCTGTTCTAGGAAATGCTTGGTTGGAGCACTGAGGAGCCAATCATCTAAGGAAACACCCGGAATCCTTGCAGTCTAAAGTGAGCTGATAACACTGCCATACATTTGGTAAACACTCTGGGGGCTGTAGTAAGTCTAAAGGGCATGGCTCTGAATTGTTAGTGACTGGCTCCCAGCAGATAGCATAAGTGTCTTCTGGATTGTCTATTTTGATGTAATAGTATGCATCCTGAAGACTGAGCACATCCAATCATCCTAGTGTAAAAGAGTTAGGATAGACTAAACCATGACCATTTGGAACTTTGACTTCTTCACATATTGGTTTAGTTTTCTTGATCCAAATTCAGTCTCAGGTTCCTTGTCTTTTTTGGCACTAAAAAGAACTTCAAAAACCTCCTGGATGACTCTTGTCTAACAGCTTCTGAATTTCTTGAGTTGCAGCTTCTCTCTGGTTGGGTGGAATGTCAGGAAGCCTGTTTCTCTTGGGGGTGGTGTTTGGAAACATGGTCTAAAGTAACCTCTGGCTATTATATTTAGGACCCAAGAACTTCTGTTATAGTAGACAGGCATCTGGCTGGAAGGACAAACATCCCAGACATTCTCCAGAGGCAGACAGTTGGGCAGCACTTCAGGAGCATTGAAAGGATCTAAATGGAAAAGAATCTCATAAGCCTTGATTTTGCAGACCTCCTCTGCCATGAGGCCAGCATCTTCCATTCAAGCTCCCTCCTCTACCTCTGGGGGAGTTAACTCCACAAGAATCCTGGAGAGATCTGTGGGATTTGCAGAACCACATTTTCTTACCTCCTCTTTGATTCCTTGAGAAGGATCATTGAGGGGTAGTGTGAAGGCTGCCAGCCTAGCTAGATAGGATTTTGTAAATAATTATATGTCACTGTAAATATTAATAGGATCCACAAGCTTGTGTAACAAATGTAATTTGTGTTATGTTCTTAGCTTCAAAAATGTAACCACAGTGTACCCTGCTGGAAGAAATTTTGTTAAGTCAAGCATTTTAGGACAGTTTAATCTCAAGCTCGGAGATAGGATGTCTGGACTAAGGAATTCTTTCTATTGTCTTAGGACAAGAGTTAATTACTAGATTTTACATGTAAAATGTATTTTATTGCTGTGGCTTCCTGCAGGTGCAGATTACAAAAGGAAATGTAAATTTTAAGTGCTGTGAGCATGGGAAACTAAATCAGAACTGTTAAGAATGATATAATCTGAAATGACTCAGCAGTACTGTGTTATCAATTTAAGGACAGAAAGAAAGGAGGGCATTTTGGATTTGGTCTAAAGCTGACAACAACTCACCAGGCACTTGCTTTGCTCTGTATGTAAGTAGTACTTAGAACCATGATTTCTCTTAGAGTTAGATAGAAATATAGCCAGGTTAGCCTAGCTGTTGTCTATATTTAAGTCAGACTATCCAACAATATCACAGTATTAAAAGTTTGAATCACTAAAGTTCGAACTTTAATGATCAAACTTTTAATACATCGAATGTCAAAAAAAAAAAAAAAACATTTTAAACCCAAAAGAAAAAAAGCGCTCTATGCAGGGGTGCAAGCCCCCCTGCAACCCGCAGACCCCCCCCATTACTTAAATATACCAACTCCGAGATTGCACAACAGTGCAATAAAGGGAAATCTTCCCTTCCTGCACTCTGGCGATCTCCGTTATATGATTCGAGGTTTTCAAACTTCGATCATTAAAGGTCGACCTTTAGAGATTCAAAGTTTTAAACCTTCAAACATATGATAGGAATACGTTTTAAAAGTTTCCTGTGATCTCTGAACTCTTGATTAGTACTGTGTTGAATTGATGAGATTTGTCTTGTGATTTTATTATTTATTAAATATTTTTAAACCTTTCAACTATGGCTGTTTTGTGTAGAGATAATTTAAGCTCTTAGAGTACATTGCATGTATTTGGTGATACTGACCAAGACACTCCAATAGTCTTGCTGTTCAGCACACTTACTTTTTGGATAACAGTAATAATACACAGTGAAATTGCTCACCCTTTGGGAAGGGCCTTATTAGTAGCTGATGAGTAGTTGGTGGCAGTGATTACTACATTATAGCCTGGCAGGAGGGGGCATAGCTGGAGAACTTGTGCCAGCCTTCCCCAGGAGTGTCTGTGTGTTTGTATATAAACCAAATCTCAAAGCGTTTGTGTGTGTGTCAGCTACTTGGGCAGGGACACGAAGCTCTGGTCAGACAGAGAGGGTACTGGAGGTTTTGGCTTGACTACTCTGCTGGGATCTGAACCCTATAGCTGTAGCAGTTGGGAGTCTTATTGGGGATCTGGAGAGAATGGGAGAAACCAGCCCCAGACTGACTGTGATCTCTGTGTGCTCTTAAGGGAAATTATACTTTACTGTGTGTGTACTTGTTATCCTTCCCAATGAGCACGCCCCTCACTGGTACTAGTTGTGAGGATTGAGGCTCCTTGATTACTGGGCCAGTGCATGGGCGTCACAGGTAGAAAAGCAAATAGCTACAGCAGACAGGATCTTTCCTTCCTGTTCACTGGGGAAAAGAGTTTCTTTCACACAGGGGCCAAACAAGTACGTTCCATCAAAGGGAGCAATGATGAAAGAAGACTTGAAAGGCTCTGCAAAGTCACATAGCCACATCCAGGCATGTCTCCTTATGGCAATGCCGAACCAGTGGCCCATGAGGTACCTTCCATGGCATGGGAAATTAGTCTCACAGACACATTCAATATAGATAAAAAAGTGGTCAGCTGTGTGGATGATGTGTTATAATCCTCTGGAGACATGGACTCAGAGAGACTTTGAGAATTCTTTTAGTGAAATCCCTCTGCAGTCTACTAAAGTTTGCCAAACAGTTCAGTGACTACAAGGCAAAGGTCACCGATGCAAATCTGCACTTTCCAAATCTGTCCAGTGCCCTTGACTCTGTATTATGGGGGTGGATAGAGGAGCTTTGTTTTGCGAGCTCCTTCTTGGTGGCTGCCGCCAAAATCATCACATTAACAGGGACACCTTTGCTCCAATGTGGTCCATCTTTTAGAGGTACTAAACTTCTGTCTGGCTGACGAGGGATAGGTTCAATAGAGTCTGGTTCCTTCCATGCCTGATGAGATACTACTTTGGTAAGCTCATCAGCCAGGGGAGTCACCAAAGATGTAGATGGGCCAGAACCAAAAGTTTCCAAGAATAATGACTGCTGAAGGGATGGGTTATCTGAGGACCAACCATCTTTTTGCTTAAGGATTTCCAAAATGTCTTCAATGGAGATGTCATCAGATGGTGATCTAGGGGATCCTTCACCTTCATTGAAGTCAGTATCTTCAATGAGGGATTCCATAGAGGAATCTATGTGCCTCTTTTTTAACATTCTTTCAGTGAACCTCTTCAGTGGGATGTTCTAGAGAGGTGTCTGAAGGGAGGAATGGTTCCTCTATGGGAACTGTCTGGATGCCACTTGGTAGTGGCTGTCCCTGTGGAGTAGGTCTGATGGGATCAGAGCTCAGAACCAAAGGGGGATAGGGTGTAGGATCCAAGGAAGTGTGAGAAACTGGGTCTTTTTAATGAGAGAAAACCCTCTCTGCAACCTCAAAGGTCGACAGAGCTGGAGAAGCTGTGGCTGGTCACACCACAGCTGAGATCTCTAAAGCAGGCAAACCATGACTCTAACCAGACTCATGTTGTCAGGAGGGAGCCAGACTCAAGTTATCAAATGCTGAGGCTTCAAGGGGCAAGGAAAGCAATGACAACATCAGAGAAGGAGCTAGATTAGTATGTGAAGTGGAAAGAAGGCTCAAGGATCCAATGGGAGATGGAGCTGAAATAACCTCTACCTGGATCTGAGCACTGAGGAACTTCATCATCCTATCCACTTCAGAGAGACTCCTGGAGGACCTGATGGATGAAGTGGTGGACTAAGGTCTGGAGTGCTTCCCTGAGGTTTGCATAAGAGGGGAGTGACATTGGGGAGAAATAGGATCTATAACGAACTAGGGTAAATGAGTTAGGTATGATCCAATGATTTCAGATCCATGGGTTGCACAGAAGGAGTGAAAAAAATGATTATCGGATCTGAAGTCTTAGGATCAGTAGATTTTTTTCTTTGGATCCAACAAAGTCAGATCTGAAGTCCTCCTTTATCTTCTGTGACGTCTCCGAGGAAGAGGAAGTCTTCTGAGACTTTGGTAATCTTTTTCTGTGCTCCAAAAGAAGCCTTTGAAGATTTGCTGGGGGTCTGAGCCCCTGAGGAAGAAGAAGAAGATGAAGGTGGAAGTAATCCTTAAGGACTAGCTTGTTATGTCTCTCACCTACAGTCTCGGAGTTAAATCCTGCACAGATGGCACAGTTCATACCCGGATCCAAGTTGGGTATTTTGTGCCCACAGGAAGTGTATTTTTTAAAAACCTGCTGGATGTTAAGCCACAGTAGACAATGTAGCTAAAAGAAAACAAAAAAGAATTGAAGAAAATATAGTTTTTTTTTTTTTTTTTTTAACCAAGGCAAAGGCAGGCAAAAACTACCACAATGGTAGAAAAGGGATACCCTGTTAAACAATGGTAGGAAAACAGAGAAAGAGAAAAGAACCAACAATGGTACTTATGAAAATCACTTATTTTAAGTAAAAAGGCTGACAGAGCAAGCCCCGCCCCCAAAAAAATAGATGGAGGCAGGGATTTGAATACAGAATATAAAGGATATATATATATATATATATATATATATATATATATATACATATATTTATTCACATCAGAATCCCTAAATTCCAAAACATCGAATGTCATATGATCGATATTTCAGAATATTAAAATTCCAAAACAAATCCAAAAACAACCCAACAATTTAAATGTTTCTGCGGGGGGGGGGGGGCAAGACCCCCTGTATCCTCCATGCCCCGCTACTTAAATATACCAAATCCGAGATCGCCCTACAGCAAGGAAAATGGAAATCTCCCGTTTCGTGCTGTATGCAGATCTCCGTTCAGAATTTCGAAGTCTCGACCGTATGAATTTCAAGGTTTCAGGATTTTGATATTCTGAAGGTAACCCAAATATATGTGTGTGTGTGTGTGTGTGTGTATATATATATATATATATATATATATATATATATATATATATACATATATATATATATATATATATATATATATAGCTATATAAACAATACACCTACAGCTACCTAAAACACCAAATAAATGCTTAGACAGAGGATCCACATCTGTGTGAGATGGCTGCAAGTGAGATCTGAGGTACTGGGGATGGACTAGTTCATTGTGGGTAGCGGGAGGGGCTCAAGTTGGATCCAAAGTCTGTAGAACACAGCCAGGTCAGAACAGAGGATCGGATCTGTAACTCGTATGTTGAGGAAGAATGAAAAGGACATCAGATCAATATAGAAATCCCAAAAAGTCTGGCTACACATGCAAGGACCCCCGGACCGGTTTAAATGACTGTCACAATCAGATAAATATAACATGTATGAATGAAAAATTGTGCTGTGATGTAATTTATACAGGTTTAACTTCAGCATTTGACAGGATCATACACAAAACACTGATCAATAAATTAGTACAACAAGGTATTGATTTACTCTTGATAAGATGGGCAGTTGCATGGCTTACAAATAGGACATGGCAGGTATACAGCAAGTGGACAAGTGAAATTCCTGGTTACAGTAAGGGTGTCCCACAGGGCTCTATCCTAGGTACTTACTTGTTTAGATTGCATATTTCATGTCTTTTTTATATGAGGTGTTCTACAGTCTGTATGCAGATAACCTGAAATTGAGTAAACTGATTACATGTGTTACAGATAGGGCATGTCTGCAAAATAACTTGACTAAGTTGACCATTTGAGCGCAGGAGAATAATATGCTGATAAATACATCAAAAACTAAGCATATGATATTTGGGAGACATAAATTGAAAGATGAATATTTAATACAGCACATAGGGATTGAAACTGTAGATTCATTTAAGGATCTGGGTATATGGGTAGATCCATCTTTAAGTTTTTCTAATCATATCAACCAACTGGTTAATAATAGTTGCAGAACTATAGGTTGTACAAAAAGATGTATAAAATCTAGGAAATCAGAAGTGATGAAGTGGTTTAATTACATTAGACCCAAACTTGAGTATGAAATAACAACATGGAAACCTTATAAGATAACAAGCATGAGTAAACTGGAGAGAGTGCAGCAGAAATTTACCAATAGCATCTATGGATGTGAAAATTTAAGTCATTATGAAAGGCTAAAATATCTGAACTTGTACAGTGTATCCTATAGGTATTTAAGAGGAGATCTTATTCAGCTATATAGGGCATTTAGAGACAACTGTTTCTGGGAATGTCTGGGTTTATTAAAAAGTAGTAGAAAATCATCAGACAACCTATGTAGAAGATTCTATAAGAATGAGAATTGTACTAACTGGTTCTCTGAGAGAGCAGCTGATGCATGGAATAGACTACCAAACTACATTAAAATAAGCAGAAGTTTAAATATTTTTAAGAACAGTCTGGACATTTATTATGGGAACAGCTGTTTGGTATAGTAGCAGGCTAGAAGGGCATCAATGCCCATGCTTGAAATATCTGTATGTATATATACACAAGCCAAGTGCCAAGATCTAATACTTTTCTCAGTGAACTGAACAGAAGACAACCCTTTGTCAGGAAATTCTACTAATAAAATTCTCTTTGCTGTTCTATACCAAACATACCCTGAAATATTGCACTGCCAGTGTATTTTCCTTAATGGTAAGGATGGGTGTAGAACAACAGTTCATGGACCCTATATGCTGTGTTGCATTCGTGGTCATATTTGGATCAAAGTATAGTGGCCTCAGAGTTGATTAATTTAGGGGCTGAAGGGTAATAGAGTTTTGTATGGGAACTGAAAGAGCTCTGCCTCCCCAAAAATATGACACAAACTTTAAAATCAGTGTACTAGAATGTGAATGCCACTTTGCTTGTGTTTTTTCATTAGAAACAGCCTTCCCAATGGTGGCCCATAATAATTATGCCCTGTACCCCCAATAATTCCAGGACATTTGCATATATCTTTTATTTTCTATGTTTTTTTATTTGCACTTTGTTGACCAGGTTAGCTCCATTAAGCCAATGGTCTCTTTTCAGTGGAAACCTGAGGTGGTATTCATACTGATGACTACAGTAAAATTCCCCAGGGCACAAGGGACTTTTCCTTATTCTTTTTGAGTGTGTATGCCTTTGCTCCTTTTCATAGCATGGAGGCAGTTGACAGGAGTATCACAAGGGAGATGGAGAGTTGACATGGTAATGGCATAATGAGGACATGACTGGTGATATTGCGTGGATGTAGAAGCATTCAGATGTGAAAGCTAGTAAATTTTCAGAGCTACAAATGGTCATAAAGAAAATAAAAACAATGAAAGATTTACAAATAACCAGCACATAATGGCTTTTAATAGTGAATGGTTACAGTTGGATTTCTGTACAGAAGGGAGTTATTACTGAAATTTGATTTGGAAGACTGGAGGTTACACAGCTGATTTAACTGCTGGAGAAATATCACAAATATTGTGGGCTGATGTGACAGAACTTTCAGAAAATGGTAAGAAGGAGAGAGAAGTGCAGACAGTGAAATACAGTTGCACGAATATAATAAAGTTGGCACTACACAGAGAAAATCTTTTACAGCAGCCAGAGGTAATTAAAAGAAGGAAATGGTTAGTGTAACTATAATAAAAAAGAAATGTCCAACTTTTAGGATGGGGACTTAAAAAGTATAGATAATATTATCATATTCTCTGGATTTAATGTTAAGGATGTTAGATAATTTATACATTTGGGTAAAATGCAATTCTGTGATATCAAATTTAAATCTGAAATGTCAGAATTATTTCCATATGTGTTTGAACAAAAGAGTTTTTTTCCTTTGAATGAATATATTTTTTCTGGACAAGAAAAAGAAAAACAGTTTGCAGTTTAGGACAGATCAGATTAAGCAACATGGTGTACAAAACTGTTTAAAAGAAATGTATGAAATGGTTTGAGGGGGAAGAAAAGATGCCAAGAATGAAAAGTAGATGTAACTTTTTGGAGGATGTAACAAAATGGTGCACATCTTATCAGTGAATGTGAAAATGTGGAAAAAAAAACTTGTAATCAGTGCAGACGAAAGGGCATATGATGACTAAATGTATAAAAAGAATATAAAATGTGTAAAAAGAAAAAAAAAAGGAAGACACTATTAGTTTGTAAAAAAAAGGATGACAACATAGAAATGCAACATCAACTGGACGAAAATTCTGAAAACTGAATAATGAATGATAAACAACAAGGAAAATATATAGAAGTGGATAAGGAAGAAAAAATAGGTTACTGAAGAGAATATACAGGGAAATTTGAATTAATGGCAAGGGGAATACAAAGAGATGAAATGGATATGGAACCAGGGGATGTGCCCGAAAATGAGAAATCTGATTTAGATTAAGGTTATGATGCTGAAGTCAAGAAAGGAAGGAAAAGTTTAATAGGAGACTGAGAATAAATGTAGGAGAACGTTAAGGTGTAGTAAGGAAAAGGGAAAAACAGAATTATCATATTACTACGATTCCATGTTTTAATCATGGACAAACTAATGGATATGCTGGAAATTAAGAACAGAAAAAAATGGAATAATGTACAATACATGAGGAAATAATATGTAATGTTGAAGCAAACAGATTATTTTCTAAATGAAAAAGTGCATGAAGAAAACAAAAAGGCTGAACAGTTTATATATAAACAGAGCTATTTGAATGGGGAAAGAAAAGTATCACCATACTTGGCTACATTAGTGAAATTTAACATTGCTGTGATGAAAGAAATGAATGATAAAAATGGAAATTGGATATAGAGGCCGGAAGAGTGTGTGCAATTGTAGAAAGTATGTGGAAGAAAGATATGGTGGAGGAAGAGGAACAAAACAATGGAGTAAAATAATGTCAGCAAGTGATAGAAAAGTTAAATAAAATAATAACTTTAGGGGGACTGAATGGAATTTTATAGGTTTATAGATTAGTACTGTATTAAGCTAACTGCCCTTGTGGGCTATTTTAAGCCTAGCCAATTACCCCATGTAAGAATCAAACCCTGCACCTTATCTCTGTATGGTAAACACCTTAACTATTATGTCAGGTAAAAATGGTATAGGATATGGAATATATAAAATGTTTCAGATATGGCAAAAACAAATTCTGGTAAAGATATTTAAAGAGTGACTAAATATGTGAAGGGGCTATTAAGTATGTATGTATATATATGTGTGTATGTATGTATGTATATATATATATATATATATATATATATATATATATATATATATATATATATATATACACACACACACACACACACATACAGCAGATATAAAAAGCTTATACACCCCTGTTAAATTGCAAGGTTTTTGTGACATAAAAAAATGAGACCACAATATGTAATTTCAAAACTTTTCCCACCGTTAATGTGACCTATAACCTGCACAATTCAATTGAAAAACAAACAAATCTGTTAGGGGAAAATATAAAAAATAAAAATGTACTCTACATTGGTTGTATAAGTGCACACACCCTTAAACTAATACTTTATTGAAGCACCTTTTGATTTAATTATAGCATTCATTCTTCCTGGCTAGGAGTCTATCAGCATGGCGCATCTTGACTTGGCAATATTTGCCCAGTCTTCCTTGCAAAACCGCTCCAAATCTGTCAGATTGCGAGGACATCTTTTGTACATAGCCTTCTTCAGGTCATCCCACAGATTTTCTATTGGATTTAGGTCTGGGCTCTGGCTGGGCCATTCCAAAACTTTAAGTTTCTTCTGGTGATGCCCTTCTTTTGTTGAGTTAGATGTATGCTTGGGGTCATTGTCATGTTGAAAGATGAAATTCCTTATCATCTTCAGCTTTCCAGCAGTCACCTGAAGGTTTTGGGCCAAAAGCGACTGGTATTTGGAAATGTTTATAATTCCCTCCACCTTATCTAAAGCCTCAGTTCCACCTGAGGAAAAGCAACTCCAAAGCATGACACTGCCACCACCATGCTTCACCATGAGGATGGAGCTCTTTTGGTGATGCGAAGTGTTGTTTTTGCGCCAAACGTACCTTTTGGAATTGTGGCCAAAAAGTTCAACCTTGGTCTCATCAGTCCAAAACACATTTTCCCACATGCTTTTGGGAGACGATGTATTGTTTTGCAAATTTTAGCCAGGCCTGGATGTTTTTCTGTGTAAGAAAAGGTTTCCGTCTTGCAACCCTACCCCATAGTCCAGACATATGGAGAATATGGGAGATTGTTGTCACATGTAGGACACAACAAGTGCTTGCCAGAAATTTCTGCAGCTCCTTCAGTGTTGCTGTAGGCCTCTTGGCAGCCTCTCTGACCAGTTTTCATCTTGTCTTTTATTTTGTAGGGATGTTCACTTCTTTGCAATGTCACTGTTATCCCATATTTTCTCCACTTTTTGATGACTGTCTTCCAATGATGTGGAAATTTTTTTGTACCCTTCTCCTGACTGATACCTTTCAACAATGAGATCCCACTGATGCTTTGTAAGCTCTCTGCGAACTGTGGCTTTTGCTATAGCAGGCAACTGAGTAAACTTCAGAAAAATCCTACTAGGACAGCTGAACTTTATTTGGGGTTAATCAGTCTCTCTTTAATTGATGGCAGATGTGTACCCAAGAAGACTGAATGCTGTAATTAAATCAAAAGGTGCTTCAACAAAGTATCAGTTTAAGGGTGTACACACAACAAAGTATTAGTTTAAGGGTGTGCACACTTATGCAACCAGCATATTGTACATTTTTTATTTTTTATATTTTTCCCCTAACAGATTTGTTTTTCAATTGAATTGTACAGGTTATAGGTCACATTAAAGGTGGGAAAAGTTTTGAAATGATTTATTGTGGTCTCATTTTTTTATATTACAAAAACCTGGCATTTTAACAGGGGTGTGTAAACTTTTTATATCCACTGAATGTATCTATATATATATATATATATATATATATATATATATATATATATATATATATATATATATATATGGGTTCCCTACGTTAGAACGAAAGCTCGGAAGATTGACACAGACATCACCGATGCCAGAAGACTGACAGAGCAGTTAACCGACAACTCGGAATCCTGACAGCGAAAACACCGACATGGGAAACGTGTGAGCACATCTAGGTAAGTGTGCGATAGTGAGGGATTTAAGGTTAGGGTGCATCTAAGGTGTGTGTGCGATAGTGAGGGATTTAGGGTTAGGCTGCGGGTAAGGTAAGTGTGCGATAGTGAGGGACTTGAGGGTTAGGGGTGGATTAAGTGAGTTAGGGTTAGGGTGCAGGTAAGGTAAGTGTGCGATAGTGACAGACCTTAGGGTTAGGTAGTTTAGGTTTTTAGGTTGTTGTTGTGTGTGTGTTGTGTGGAACACTGAACATTTTGTTTTGTTAACTGTCGGTATTGTTTGTCGGGCATGTGAACTTTCGTGTTTTTGCAGTTTTGTCCTTGTGGTGTCGGTGTTGTGGGCTGTCAGTCTAACGTAGGAGTCCCATATATATATATATATATATATATATATATATATATATATATATATATATATATATATATATGAGTCGACTCTGGAAGGCCAAAATACCACGACGACGACTTCACAATCCCGAGATGAGAAGCCTGACAACATCAGAAAACTGACATCCCGGAACACAGACTGGGAACTTCAGGTAAGTAACCACTTGGCCACCATGCTGAACTTTGCCCCTTATCCCATGGTAGTGCGGCCTTGGAGTTGGTGAATTTAGTTAGGGGAGTGTGGGGGAAAAGCCCCCCCCCCCACATTAGTGGGTTTAATTTTATATATTTTTTTGGGACAAGTGGTTACTTACCTGGAGTTTGCAGTCAGTGTTCCGGGATATCAGGTTTGTGGGATTAGATATAAATAACAACAAAAGTAAAGAATAAGGGATATATGTGTACAGGAGTACATTTTTCAAAAAAACAATGAAATATTTTTATTAGGTGTAACATTCTGAAACATTAGAGTGGTGAAAGACAATCAGAAGATATAAAAGAAGAGAGAAATACTCGTTTTGGAAAACATTTAAATTTTGTTTCAGGAAGACATTATATATGATAAATTTAGTAATTGCTTATTTGGTGAAAGTGTATATGTATGTATGTTTGGTATGTGCAGATATATATATATATATATATATATATATATATATATATATATATATATATATATATATATCTATATATATATATATATCTATATCTATATATATATATATATATATATATATATATATATATATATATAAAATCCCTAGCAACAAAGAAAAGGAGTGTCTTCAATTAATTTTTGGTTTTATTTGGGGTTCCTTGTTCAATTCTGCTAAAAGAGGAGTTTTATATGTGAAAATTGAAGAAGTAAGGGCCTTGTACACCCAATAGTATATGGTGTATATCTGTATCTTTTTTTTTGTCCCCTTGGACTTCACTGTTACCAAACCAGTCCCTGGTATAAAACGTCCATGGTGGATCTACCAGCTACCTTTCAACCTCCTTAGATCTTTTGAAGGGGACAGTCCTGAATCCTGAGAGGGCTCATCTCAGCTGTGCTTCTCTCTGGGGGAATTTTATTTATTTTATGACTTACTCACTTTCCCTTTCCCCACCCACCATGCTCATTTTTTATGTCCTAGGTCAACTCCTCACTTTGGATCATGCCTCCCATTAGGGATTGTATCAACGAGCATCCTCCCACCTGGGATGGGCACACCTATCCCTTCCTCGTCACTCACCTAAGCAGTTAATCAAATCTGGGTCAGCTGGGCCGTAATCAAGGCTTTATCCCTCAATGCCACCAAATGGATGTGCATCTCTGTATCTTTACTGGATAATAAAATATATAAGCGATGGAGAAAATGGGATTATAAAGAATTTTAAATTAAATATAATGATTTATGGGACGCTAGACTTGTCTTATCTGGATTGCCCTTGACAGAGATCAAAGAATTAGCTAGATCAGCTCCAGTACAATAGACAGAAGTAAGGAAATGTCCTGTTGTTCTGCATGCAATGGAATATAGTGTACTTGTGCATACAATAGTGTGCTTGTGCATACAATACAAACATAACACATAAACAGGGCTGGCCATACCAACTGTTGGGTCCAATCTGAACCACTTTGGTGTGGCCCCTGAACTGACCCCTCACCTACCACCTCAACCCCCTTCCACGTACTGACCTCCTGGACTTAAGATTATTTCAAACTAGGTGTCAGAAATACATATTACTGTATATTAAAAGCAAGACAATATCTGTGTTAACTTACATGTTGTTGGAATCATGTTAAACTAGAAGTAAACTTTGTAAAATAAATACTTTGCATGTAGCACTGCCTTTGTGAGATGCTGCAGAAAACAACAAGCAGGCAAGACCATACTACTCCAAAGTCAATTGAAATTTGACACCTGGTAAAATATTCTGACTCATCTCAGTCCCCAGCTCTTGCCTCCTATGCCCAATGTCTTCAGACAATAGGTAATACAGGACAAATGAGCTATAGGGATGAGCTTGATGGTTTTGGGGGACAATGGGGACAAAAACAGTGTGAATATTTCCCAATTTCCATTATACATTCTTGTCTCATATTACCTTTTCTTTCTTCAAGGGCATCCAGTCACCTTCTGCTGTGAATTATTGGAGTCTCATGCCAAGCTACTTCTCATACCTTGTTAAAAACAGTATTATAGGTTCATAGGCTCATACTAGGCTGTTAATCATATAAAACATTTGTAGCCTTGCCTCAAGATCCAATAATTTTGTTGATACCCTGCAACAAGAAGTAACTACTAACTAATGTCTTCCTATTTCAATGGTTTGAGGGTCAAACCAAGGGTGAATTTACAGTTTCCTATCTATTTGTCAAGGCTGCATTTGAAGATGGTCAGGGAGATACTTTGTTTTACATTTTATTTAAATTTACATTTAAGGGATTTCTACTCCACAAAAGAGAAATTATTTCAGAGAGATATCTATCTTGCCAGAAGGCCCTGTCTATACTGTGGTGGAAGTTTATTTCCTCCGAGTGGGTATTTAAGATGATGTGTGTTTTGCAGATGCATCTGAGGGGGAACAAGACTGGATACCTGTAGGCAAGCCCCCCCCCTCCCAAAGTCTGTAAAATGCAGAAGAGATAAAGTGCTTTAAGGCAATTTATGTAACACATGGAATACATGCCCTTGATTTTCTTTCAGAAGAAATGCTGCAGTCTTTCAAGTTGAATCACATTAAGACAACTACATAGTGAAAGGGGCTATTCTGGGTCAGATAAGGGAGGAGCAGAGTTCTACAAAATCACATCAAACTGTTGAAATAATAACAATATAATAATTTCAGACTTTTCCTTAGAAATAGCACAATACCAGTTACAACTATTTCTGAAAGTTTACTTTTACTTATTTAATAATTTACTAAAATGGGTAAGTGGACTACAGTTTGCTGATCATTTCCAGCTATACTCTAGGCTACAAGAGCAGTAATGACTAGGATGAGGGATAATTTATCTTAGCAAGAAAGTAGCATGTTTTGACAGGAGAAAAAAATCAGAATGCCTTAAGAAAACACAAATGGATGTACAGAAAATAATCAAAATCCATACCATTTGTTCAGGGTTCTATAATACACTTCTTCTACCTATTTTCTGCCTTTAAGTTTCTTCTTGTTCCCCCACCTATTTCGTATGTGACTCTGAAACTGACCATAAAGGTATTGCAGACATACCAAAAAACTTTTAGTTATGTACTTACCATAATGATAGATGTATGTGATCCATCTTGCCTACATTCATAACTGATGGGCTCGGAGCAGAGAATCGGCTCAGACTCGGCCGATACACTAGCACGAAGTCTCTCACTGGCTGGGCCAACCCCCTTATCCCAGGATGCACCACGCCCAAACCCCCAGATCTTGTTTGCCCCACAACAACTCACTCACATGAGCCACTCCAACTGTACAATAGTGTTTCCTCCATATCCAACAGGTAGGGGGAAGGAGGGCAGGTACGTACAAATGTAGGCGAGATGGATCACATACATCTATCATAATGGTAAGTACATAACTAAAAGATGTAATGCGATCCTATCTCGTCTACATTCATAACTGATGGGACAGCATCCCTAGCACCTAGATCCTGGAAGGCTCACTGGAAAACACTCCTGAGCACTGTGGAACCAAAGGATGCCCGACCTCTAGAGACCACGTCCAGTTTGTAATGAGAAATAAAAGTATGTGGAGAAGCCCAAGTGGCCGCTGCACATATCTCATCCACAGACAGTCTGGTGTGGAAGGCCACTGAAGTTGCCATAGCCCTAGTAGAATGCACTCTAACTGGAAATGGAAGGTCCCTTCCTGTTGATGCATAAATAAATGAAACACAATCACTAATCCATCTAGCAATAGTGGTCTTAGTTACTGCTTTGCCAATCCTGTTATCTGCAAAGGCCACAAACAACTGGTCTGATTTCCTCTGCTGCTGTGTCCTATCCAAGTAAAACCTCAGTTGTCTATGCACATCCAACTGATGAAGTCTGTATTCTGCCTTGTTGGAAAATTTTGGAAAGAAAACTGGTAGCTCTATAGAGTGCTGCAGACAAAGAGCAGAAGAAACTTTTGGAAGAAATAACGGGTTTAGTCTTAGAGATACTCTATCTTTGTGAAAGATCAGATAAGGGGGCTTAACAGAGAGGGCCTGAAGCTCCGAAACTCTTCTGGCTGAAGTAATAGCTACCAAGAAGGCAGTCTTCCAAGATAAGAACTTTTGCTCACAAGTGGCTGCCGGCTCGAAGGGATGAGATGTCAAGGCTCCTAAAACTACATTCAAATCCCATGGCAAAACAGGTTGCGACACTGGGGGGGCGAAGCAACCAAGCTCCCTTAAGAGGCCTTACACAACTTATGACTCATGAGTGAAGGCTCAAAGGCAACATGATAATTAGAAATCACTGCCAATTGGACTTTAAGTGTGGAGACAGCGGAACCCTGTCTAAAGAGAGTTTCCAAAAAAATCTAATACTGCAGACACCGGGGCTGTCAGAGGGTCAAGGTTGTGCTGCTGGGCCCAAATGGCAAACCTTTTCCATTTATTAGAATATATCTCCTTAGTGGAAGCTCTGTGAGAGGAAGACAGAATCCGGACCACCTCAGGTGAAAGGATATGCTGTCTGACTAAGGTCGGAAGTGGAGCAGCCAAGCCGTTAGCTTGAGAGTTCGCAGTGATGGATGGGCCTGACCTGACTGAAGAGTCAGGAGGTCTGGAGCTGGGTCCAGAATCCAAGGATCCTTCACTGCATACTTCCGAAGTAAAGGAAACCAAACTTGGCGGGGCCAGTGTGGTGTGATCAAAATCATGTTGCTTCCCAAGCAGATCACCTTCTGAATCACCTTTGACAGTAGTGGGACCGGAGGGAAGGCGTAGAGCAGACAGGAGGGCCAATTGTGGACTAGAGCGTCCCTGGGTGACCCCCCCTGGGGGGGAATCAGGGAGAAGAAATTGCTGCACTTCGCATTCCAGGGGCTGGCGAAAAGGTTGCAACAGGGAAACCCCCACTTGGAGAAGATCCAAGCCGCTACTCGGTCATTCAGGGACCACTCGTGAGGCATCAGAATAACTCTGCTCAGCCTGTCTGCTATCACATTGGACTTCCCCGGAATGTGCGTTGCCACTAAAAATCTCTGGGAAGCGATCACCCAGTTCCAAACTCTCATGGCTTCTCTGCAAAGAGGATAAGACCTGGTTCCTCCCTGCTTGTTCAGGTACCATACTACCGCCATATTGTCTGAGAAGATTGTGATGGTACCCTTGGGAAGAGAGCTGTGAAGTGCCTGCAATGCTAGAAGCACTGCCCTCATCTCCAGGACATTGATGTGTAAGTGGGTTTCATGATCCTGCCATGTGCCTTGAACCGTCCTGTCCAGATAATGCCCCCCCACCCTATCTGGGAGGTGTCCGTGGTCACTGTGGCAATGGGGGAGGAGGCAGAAGAGTCGCCCCTGGTTCAAGTTGGAGGAGAGGAACCACCAACGAAGATCTCGCCGGCAGGTATCCGTAATGAGAATCGGGTAGGACAAGGGCAGATCTTGGTACGACCACTGGGTTGACAGGAGCCATTGGAGAATTCGCATGTGCAATCTTGCCAGAGGGACCAGAAGAATGGCGGCCGCCATCGACCCCAAAAGCTGAAGGACCATCCTGGCTGGGGCTTTGCTTTGGGGTAGTAAGGCTAGGACTTGATTCTGTAGTATCTTTATCCTCTCTGTTCGAAGGAATGCTCGCATCTCGACAGAGTCTAGCTCTGCGCCTATAAAGGCAACACGCTGTGATGGCAGCAATACAGATTTTTCCCAGTTGAATGTAATTCCTAATAGATGTCCCAATTCGATGGTAGCGCTCACGGCTTGAAGAAGATGCCTGGTGGGGGCGATGAGGAGCCAGTCATCTGGATACGGAAACACCTGGAATCCCAGACGTCTCAGGTGAGCCGTCACCACTGCCAGACATTTGGTAAACACCCTGGGGGCTGTGGTGAGACCAAAGGGCAGGGCTCGGAAATATAAGTGACTGGCTCCTAGGCGGAAGCGTAAATGTATCCTGGACGCCCTGTTTATCTTGATGTGATTATAGGCGTCCTTGAGATCGATGGAGCACATCCATACTTCTTTTTCCAGCAATGATAAAATGGATTGCAACGTGACCATCCGGAACTTGGACTTCTTTACGAAGCGGTTTAGGTGGCTGAGGTCCAGAATGGGTCTCAAATCCCCTGTTCTTTTCGGCACCAAAAATAACTTTGAGTAAGTTCCTAATCCGGTCTGGTCTGCGGGGACTGGCTGGATGGCTCCCTTTCCGAGCAGCTTTGCGACCTCTATGGCTGCTTGATCCCGTTGACTGGGTGGCACGTCCGGGATTTTCCTCGACGGTGGAGGGGGACGGATAAAGGGAATGGTGTAACCTCCGGCAATGATACGAAGCACCCACTGATCCTGAGTGATGGAACCCCAGGCCCTTGGATGCTCCGAAAATCGACCCCCGACTGGCTCCGGAGACGCACAGCCGGGCAGTCCCTCAAGGACGGCGGAAGGAGGAACCACGAAAGGATTTGCAGTCTCCTGTGTTGCGGAGGCCTTCGCCGCCTCTAGGGCGACATCTTCCAGAATAATTCCCCCCTCCTCTGCCTCTGGAAGGGGGGGTCACTCTGATGGGCAGGGAAAGACTTTTGGGACTTTCTGAACCACATCTTTCCTCCCCTCTGCGCCTTGGGATAAGGTCTCGAAGGGAGCGAAAAACGGGCCCCAACGGCAGACAAAGTCTTACCCTCCTGCTCGCATATAGTGAGTGTGTCTTTCACCTTGGTTCCAAAGAGAGAGGACCCGTTGAATGGAGCGTCTGTGAAAGAAGACTTGAAAGCCTCCGGAAAGTGACACAAGCGCATCCAGGCTTGCCCTCCTAAGGGCTACGCCCGAACTCGCTGCCCTACTCGCCCCCTCGGCTGCATACAATATGAGCCTCATGGACGAGTTAACAATCGACGAAAGGGTAGACAGCTGGGCGTTGAAACAATGCCTCAGGCGCGTTACCCAACAGGGTATCTCCCAACTCCTTTATGAGATCCCTTTGGAGCCTCGTAAAATGACACAAATAATTCAGTGACCGCAGGAAAAAGGTTGCTGAAGTCAGGGTATGCTTCCCGTACCTATCCATGCTCCTGGACTCCTTGTTAGGAGGATGGATAAATGTAGATGCCTCTGCCACATCCTGCTGGGTGGCAAAAGCCACCACCATAGCATCCACTGGGACTCCCTTGGTTAGAAACTCCTTGCCAGGGGGTGCGTATAAAAATTTGTTGGGGCGAGAAAGAACTGGCTCCACAGAGTCAGGGTGCTCCCACACCCTTCGACAAATAAGGTCCAGTAATTCATCGAAGGGTGGAGACATCCAAGAGGTGGAGGGTTGGGCTCCGAAGGCCTTGAGGAAGACCGACTCCTCCGCGGAAGGGGTTTTGGACAGCCAGTCGCCCCTCTGTCTCAAGATCTCCAGGACATCGGAGAACAAGACATCATCAGAGGACGACTTCGGGGACCCTTCCGCATCATCAAGGTCGGTGTCCGAGGTGACAGACTCATCTGGGGAGTCTATGTGCTTCCTCTTGCACAACTTTTTCCTGGGGGGCTCTTCAGGCAAAGACTCTGAAGGCTCCTCGGAAAAAGGGGGACCACACATGGAGGAATCCTCAGGCCTTGGAGCCGCGCTGTCCGAAGACAGGGGGGCACCAGAAGCTCTAGTCGCCGTGTCTAGGGAAGGAGTCGCAGATTCCGGTGAAGTCACTAGAGATTTGTCTAGCGCACTCCTCATAGCCTCAAAGGCGGGTCCACCAGAATCTGAAGAAAGGCCCGCCTGCGAGACCATGACCGGTGTCGGGGTCCCCCTAGCCGAGGCGCCAAGGGGGAGACTTGGGGCCGAAACCAGAAGCCCCAAGAAATCCCCCTCGGGCTCGGCCGAGGACACCCGAGAACCGAAACCCCTGGAAGGAACCGAAAAGGTTGGAGCTGAAGACGGCGCCGACAGACTAGCAGTGGGTCTCGGAACCGACTCAGGAACCTCACCAGACTCTGTGAACCTCGTCTCCGATGACACCAGGGTTGTCGGAGGAGGAAGAAATGGAATCGAAATGGTTGGCTCCGGCTGCTGGGATGGAGCTGAAAATAATTTAGATAGGACAGGTGACTGGAGGAGCCTCTGGACCACCCTATCTAAATCCGAATCTGAAAGCCTGGAGGACCTGGAGGAAACAGACGGGGGGGGCGAGAAACTCTTTGAACCGGCTCTGAGGCAATGCTGGAATGTCGACTCCTAATCGGTTCCAGAATGATCGGAGCCGAGGAAGACTCGATTAGCCCCGAGACCCCCTTCGGCGCCAATGGCTCTGGAGCTGAAGAAACCGCCCCTGGAGCCGAAACACTCACCTGCAGCTCCGAGACCAATGGAGCCGAGGAAAACTCAGATTGGAATTCTCTATCCTGCAGCTCTGAGACCAATGGAGCCGAGGAAGAAGACCCAGACATAGATCCTCTATCCTGCGGCTCCGAGATCAGTGGAGCCGAGGTAGAGGACAAAGACTTAGTTTTTTTTTTCCCGGCGGTCCGACGGACTTGTCGGAGCCGAAGACTTCTTTTTCTTCAATTTCGAAGAGGGAGAAGAAGATAAAGCTTCCTCAAAGGCTGGTTTTAATAAACCTTTCAAGATCAACTTATTTTTCCTCTCCTGTAGTACACGAGAGGAAAAGGCATGGCAAACACTGCAAGATTCTTGCAAGTGTTTAGCCCCTAAGCAATAAACACAGATGGCATGGCCATCTGTTAAAGACATTTTGTAGCCACATTTCAAACATTTTTTAAAGCCTGACAGCTTATGCTCTTTTTCTTTGCCAGACATGACCCACAAAGCACTCGAAACACAAGGAAGGGAAGGGAGGGAAGAGCTCTAACTAAAACGCACGACAAGAAATAGGGCAAAGGCCCTCTAACTCAAACGGGCCTAGCCCGCCAAACAGAAGGAATCACACAACACCAAAAAAACAAACACAGCCAATCACAAGGTAGTACAGACGAAGATAGCTATTAAAATAGCTGTTTGGTTATAAAATATTTAAGCTAAGAGCAAAAACGACCCAAAAAGGCCAAAAAAGAAGGGTACTTGGCCACAGCCAAGTTGAGACCACGTCGTTACTTCAGAAGCGGCAAATGAGATATGGGGGTTTGGGCGTGGTGCATCCTGGGATAAGGGGGTTGGCCCAGCCAATGAGAGACTTTGTGCTAGTGTATCAGCCGAGTCGGAGCCGAGAGCCCATCAGTTATGAATGTAGGTGAGATAGGATCGCATTACATCATTTGTTACTTTCTTTTTACCTCTTTTAGCAAGTGGAAATATTTTCTATCCACCTCTCTCTCTCCACTGAACACACAGACCTCATGTTTCACTTACCTACACCACAGTATTTGCTCTTTTTTGTGTCATACTTGCTTAGGCTAACTGTTTCACAGTTTTATGTTCATTATCAACCAATCATATATCAGCAAGAGAGAAACAAGAAACCATAATGCCACGGTCAGTCTTCAGATTAAACCCGTCTTACCTTCTGCAATACTAACTGAAATGACGCAGAAAATAAGATGGTTGATTTAAGCTTAATTTGGGGTTAAAAATCCTTTTAAGCACTTAGCAGCAGCAATTGACAGCTATGACAGAGTGAGCAGCTAACACTGTGAGCCAAGCAAGAGGTATGATATTCAGTATTAATACTACATAAGCCACTACTACAATGCATGAAATGTAGTTTGCTCCACTAACGAGACTCATAGTTACTCATAGTTACTGTGGAAGCAATACTGTAAGTAAGAAAATGCCTTTAAGTTTGCAATAGTGTCTTTAAGTCAAATCTTGTAGATTGCATAAGGCATATTCACCATGTCATAGCCTAATGCGGGGCCCCCATTTGGAGCAGCGTCATAATGGGCTAAATAGGTCCAACTGGCATTGTACACATAAACTGATGTCACTGTACAATTGCATCCTGCAAGATAACAAGTTATAGATCATACAGAGAGAAATCACTGAATTATGTCTTTAGGAAGTCAATGTATCTCGCAAAATAATAGAGTGGCTGGATGCATAGTGGGGGTTAAGCTTTGAGACTTATAAATAGCTTAAAAATATTAATGGATAAAACCAAAAACAGTCTTGCTGACATAGTTCAAATAGCCAGGGTGCATGTGATGTTAACTAGATGGCAGGAAAAGCAAAGTTGAAACCAAGTAGAATTTGGGATTGATCAAGGAATACTACCTTGACTGTTCTCAGGAGCTGTACATTACACAACTCTTCCCTAAAGGGTTTAAAAGTAGATACAGTGCCTTCTAACATCCACCTGTGAAATGAAAAAAAAAAGACACCACCAGTAGTAGATACTTCTTCCAAATATTTTATTTTTATTAGACTGTCTTTTATTACCAAGATGTTTCATTGAGGAAATAATTAATATTTTCAAATGCAAACGGCAGGTTTAAATATCTCATATATGACACTGTGATCATTCCAGGAAAAAGTAACAGCTTCAGCACTCTTCAATAAACAGCAAATCAGAAAAGTGTAAATCAGAAACTTCCTTGTTAAAATAAAAGAATATATGTACAGCCGTATGGTTACATTTTTGTTCTTTTAAGCAACTGAGCTTGTGGGTTACAGTGAACATTTAGTAAATGTACAGCATCACAACGGAAACTGAGCATCATCACATCTACAGCTCAATCACTCCACTGCCTGGTCCGCGGCGTTTCGCATTGCAAATGTTACAGAACTGCAGGATATTCTGAAAAAGAAGAGGAGCTTCCTTTAGTTAAACGTAGAACATACTTCACAGAGTTAATATTCATGCTTTGCATACACACTTCTTCAAAAGGATTTGTTCAGATTTCCATAGCTAAGGCAAAGACTGTAGAAACAAAATCAAATGGAAAATGACGCCAATTATCTTTGTTGTAATCAGCACTTTTATAACATACACAGCATCCCTCCAGTATCCAACTGTACTAGAAAAAGCATCAAAAGACTTGGTAAATATTTACTTGGCATCAAAAACTCTACAAAAAGCATATTATGAATACTTACTCAGTGAAGGTCATTCTAGCACTGAGCAAATCCTGACCCTGACCTAGAATCCCAACACAACTCACCATTCCAAAAAGTAATATAACTAAAGTTATTAAGATATTGTTCCAAAATGCTAGTAGTCCCTGCAACTACATTCCAAATCTATCTAGTTTAAAACTACAGGTTTTGACCGCTATGAAACATGACTAAAACTATATATAAATAGCAGTGAAATCACAGTCCCAGTCTATACCAATTTTAGACAGAACAGGGTAGAAAAGATGGTAGGAAAAAACAAGTGCATATTTTCATGTTATATCATAACTCAAAGATGAATGACAACTCCTACATATCAGAAACAGCTCTGGCAGTTGCAGTCTCCATAAATGCACAAGTCAGTTACCGCTGGGTGCATGTACATAAAAAAAAAGACAAGGTGATACTCGAAAGACATCTCATGGTTTAAGGAGCACTGTAAAGAAGAGGACTGTTTAGGAGATTTTAATACATCCCATGCTTTAAGGGACACTACAAGGAAGAAGTGGCCCTGCTGGGAGATTTTTAACATCCCTAGCAAAGCCATGTGAATCAAGGCAGTTGAAATTAGTGCTTTCCTCTACGCTACACATAAGAAAATCATGTGTAACTTCTTGAGTAAGCATGCTTGTCCAGATCTTAACAGAGTCCAAGAAAATATACAGCAGCCAACCATCTTAGTGACTGCCTTATATATATATATATATATATATATATATTTTTTTTTTTAAGGATAGTGCACTGATGAATACTGACCAATTCCAGGCTCAGTCAGGTGAAGTACAAAACATTTCACAAACAAGAATACAGAAATGCAAGCAATAACATAACAGTTCAGACTAATTACATAGAAAAAAAAACTGTGTATGTACGCTCTAGTGAACAAGCATAGTGCAATGTACAATCAAGCAGAGTGTAATGTACAATATATACATTAGTTTCTAGAGTGGGTCAATCTTCAGTGAATCTTGAGAGGAGAAGAAACTCAGAAAGGAGGTGGGTTATGTGATATGTCCTGTGTTACAGCGGGAGCATCTGGCTTAGATGAAGAAATGCTTTCTGAGTTGCATTTTGAATTTGGAATAAGTGTTGATTTCCTTAATGTTGTTGGGGAGGGCTTGCCAAACATTAGGTGCTTGACAGGAGAAAGCATTTGCAGTGCTGCGGAGATTGTTTCTAGGTCTAATGAGAGTTGGTGTGGCTTGTCAGTAGTGTCTCAAGTTGTATGATGAGGTCTTTTCATGAAGTCTAGCTGTAAGGGGAGTAAATGTGTGGAGCTGGAGTAGTTTGTAAAGTTGGGATCCTAAAAGTAGGTTAAATATTTGTTTTGTGGGTAGCTGTTTGGTTTTTCTAGGGTGATACAGTGGTTTTCACAGACAGGCAAGTTTGTAATGAATCAGCAGAAGCTGTTAGAGATGGTCTACTGTGTGGCAATATTTTTCTTGGAAGCAGAAGCAAAAATTGGGAGCCCATATTCAAGCTGAAAAAGAGGAGATCTCCTTTGCCTTCCTACCTTCTTTGTCAGGAATGTAATTTATAAAAGTTCTCATAAGGAGACTAAGCAACACCTCACTAGAAATGTTGAGAGAGAGAGAGAGAGAGAGAGAGAGAGAACCTAACTGCTATGACTGGCATGTACTGCAGACTAGATGACGCAAGCAGTCTGTCCCATCCAATCATACTAAATATCCTGCATAACTATACCCGTGCTTGGTAGATTGGATATGGATAAAAATTGCTAAGTCTAAAATTTTAAAGAAGATACATCTCGGAATTCCTACAAATGTATGGGGAATGAGTTTCACAAAAAAACTATACTGGTCCAGTCAGAACAAGTGTCAGTCACACATAAGGCAATTAAGACAACAGCACTACACCACACAATTAACAAGACAATCAGTGGGAAAATATGAACAAAATGCTAGGCAAGATCAGTCATTAATGAAAATCCATTCTCAATGAACACTCAACTAGACAATGCAAATACTTACACATTTTACTTCTCTGAAATAATAAACTAATGGCTTATCTCCTACTGCACAACAGTATAATGCAATGTTCAGTCGCAGGGAATTTGCTTTCGCAGAAACTGTCACTTAGTTAAACTCTGCTATCCCAAGTCAGACTCCTTGGTTCTGCCCTGTCACAGATGGTCTCTCACCAGAATTTAGCTACTCACTATCTATTCTAATACAAAAGAATGTACAAGAAGCAGTAATAATATGGAAGCAGATAAAAATAATCTCTATACACAAGATAAATGATTTCCATAAGGCAGTTAACAGATTCATTAGCTGTCATCGTCATCATCATCAAGCCCCTTTTCCCTGATTTCTACTTGCTGTTGTGTCAACTGTCATCATCTCTCATAATTCAGTGCCACTTTTCTACCTTCTTTGACAATCATGTCTGACTGTTACAGATCTTCTCTCATATAATCCATCCACCTCTTTGCTGGACACCCTCGTTTCCTCTTGCCTTCTTCCTGTATGTCCTAAATCATCTTCACCAAATTGTCATCTGCTTTTCTGCACGTCTGACCCACCGTAATCTGTTCTCTCTGACTTCTCTGCAACTGGAGCTACTTAGAGTTCTGCTCTGTTATCATCACTTCTTTGTTTGTCCCACAGTATGCATCCTACCAACTGTCTCAGGAACTTCGTGTCCATCACCTCTAGCTTGTCCAGCAGCTCTGCCTTTACTGCCCAGGTTTCTGTACCATATAGTAGTACTGGTCACACTATTGTTTTGTACATCCTTCTTTTCAGCCTCTTTGGCATTCTTAGGTCATATACTAGGATCACAGGAGGTTACAAGACTATTGGGCTTAAAGCCTCTATAAGCCTAGCCATGTTATATTGTTCCATTACGGACCAAGACATAATCTATGTTTATGCATGAATCTAAGATCAGCACCGTCTACCCCTGTTTAAGAGGGACACAGGTGAAACCCTGGTGTAAATTTATGGTTTTCCATCCAATTGTCCAGATTATGCCTAAATAGGGTCATTGAGGAAATCTGTTTTACATGAACTGAGAGTTTGGTCCAGAGGAGTGGCAGCCTCTGGGAGATGTATCTGTCTCTCCAGCAAGTCTTGTTAATATGACAGGCTAAGTTAAGATCCCTAGAGTGAGTGAATATTGTCCCACTGGATTTGTGGATGTGCAGCAGCTTCATCAAGGCAGGGTCTGAGACTGCTCTGTAGGCCAGGCACAAGTCACCTCTAAGCAGTCTATAAGATACTAAGTAAAGTGATAGGGCCTTCAGTCTGTCCATGTAGGCCATGTGTTGTAGGTCCTACATTTTCTTGGTGATAAACCTCGGAGTTGCTCCAATTGCTCCCTCCAGATGCTGCAGATGTCTGGTGAGGTACATACAGAAGGGAGCAATGTACTCTATTACTGGTCTGATGTGAACTGAGTACAGGGGAGTTATGACCTCCTTAGCTTTGGATGCTATACCCTTGCTTATGAGGTGTGCAATGCTGAAGGCCTTTCTTACTACTGTGGACACCTGATGATCAATATTAAGGCTGCTATCAACTTGCATTCCTAACTCTCTCACCACGGGGCTTGAACTTAGGGGGATATTATTAATTTTGCAATTAGCAGGGGTTTCTCCTTTGCTGAAGGAGATGATAATGCATTAGTTTAAGTCCATGGCTTTGACACCAATCATTTGTCTATGTAAGCCCATCTTGTAGTATGTTGACATCTTTGGGGGAGTCGAAGATTGCAACCCATTTGCAGACAAAAGCAAACTTGGTAAGTACCTTTGCCAGCAACCTAAAGCCTAGAGGCAACAAGTGAAGACCATCTCTGGCAAAGCAGTGTGGTCTGTTGACCATATCATCACAAGCTGTCAGATACTGGATCCTCCTGGCTTGACACCAGAAGCTAAGCCAATTGTTGAAGTCAATCATTTTTTGTTTGTATTGTGGCATTATCCTGGGTGAGGGAAGAATGCTGCTTAGGGCTAGAGATATACCTGCCTGGGACACAATCTGAAAGCTCCATCATGTGTCTCTTCATTACAGTCCAGTGAGGTACATCTCAAGTCATTCACTCTAACGCGGACTATGACAGAGTCATAGCAGTACTTGTTCAGAGACTTGAGTGCGTGTGCGATTTGGTCTGTCTCTCACTATGGAGTCGCCTATGACTAAGGCATTTGTTTTAGATATGTTTTGCCTTAGAGGCTTATTTGGTGAGACACTGATGCATGTGTTATTATGTGTAGTGGGTGCTGTTGGGACTGTATTGTGTGCAGAAGGTTTGCTCTTTTGGTATATTTCTAGACAGTACCGCCATGTATGTGGGTTTATGTGTTGTAGGCTTCGTATGTGTGGGAGGTGGGAGGTGGAGTGCGGGTGCTGAAAACCTGCTTGGTATTTCATTTGTTGTTACATGAGAAAGACAGCAGCGATTATATATTCATAGTATAGCTACACCTCTCACATATTGTATTTGCATGTTTTAGGAGTAGCAGGTTGTCTGTATACATGAGGCAATTGCTACATTGTCTCAGGATGCCCATGTCAATCAGGCTGGCTGGAGAAATGGTTGGAAACTGACATTTCATTATATCAGGTGTATTCTGTAATAAATGGTGGAGGGTGAGCTAGATGGACTAGGTTCTGTTGTGCAACTAGTAAAATCAGCTAATATATGGGAGGTTTAGGGGTAGAAACCTATGCTGGCACCTCAAAAAGCACAGCTGGGTTGCTCTCTGGGCAGCAGTGCGCAACTCTGTTGTGCACCAAGAAGGAGGGAAGCTTAAGAGAGTTCCCTAGCAGTTATCTAGGGAAAATTTGACTTTTTAAGCATTTGTGTCTATACACAGCAGTGCTAACCCCCATTGCACGGTATGCAGCTATGCACAAACATTTTTCAAACAATCCAATCAATAGGAAAGCCCAAGACTGAGCCTTCTTCCAACAATCCCCAACTCAGATGTGTCCTTGACTGCACTCTTCTGCAACAAGGGTGCAGGAGGGCCCTCTCAATGTAAGACGGCTGGCTTTAGCACTCAGGAAAAGTCAACCAGTCCAGATTCAGCAAGTCTGACTCTAGCCTCTGCTACAAATCATTCAAAGTACTGTAAATAGACAGTGCAGAAAACACAGTCACAAACAATAAAAACAGTTTAAAGTAGGCAGCAAAACAGTTGCAAACAGTTTAAAAGTGCAAAGAAGGTTATACAATTTTTTTTCAGTAGAATTCACAGGATGTCTTGGATTTTATTCAGACTTCAGATCTCTGGCTAAGGAGGCCAAACTCTGAGCAGCTCTGGTAAACTAAGTCAGTGTGCCAGTTGGCTGCAAGTCCTCTGATTCTACCACTGACCTCCTTTATTCAGACTTCCACTGACCTCCTTTATTCAGACTTCCCATCTCCTCAACCACCACTTCCAGATATTTGAAGATGTTAACCAGTTCCACTATTTCCCTTTTATCTCAGTTCTCAGCCTCTTCTGATTTCCCCCATTTGCTGCCATTACAACACTTTTATCTATACTCAGCTCATACCTATCAAACTCTTAGCACAAGAAATTTGGACAAAGTCAAAAATAATGTCGGGAGGGGGGAGTCAAAATCAGGAATAGATTTTAAATACTTATAAGCATACAAGTTGTTAGAATAATAGGTTTTGCACTGGTGTGCATTTTTTGAAGGATATGATGTCTGAATCTCAAATGTCTGCCATTATTCAGTGACTTCAGTCCTGAGAACTGTGCTACAAAACCATATATTTTACGAGGAACAGACCGAAATATGAAGCTCTATCCTTTATGAAAGGCTTTGTTCAGCATCTGCCTGCAATGCCACATTGCAAACAGCAACTTTGCTATCTGCCCCCTCTGACCTGTTTACTAGTGAAGCCCATCACCACAGCTTCATTAGCATAGTAAGTTTATCTGCAAAAATACTTGGAAAAGAAAAACCTCAATCTTAGGTTAGACAATACCAAAAACGTACAGACACTGCACTGAGTGACAGCAGGTCACAGTACCATCTTGGCTATAGTTAGGCTCAATGATTATTAAATGGATGATGGGAAAAATGTAGCACTAATCTTAAACTTCTTTAAGGCCTTCAGTATGGTTGATCAATAAATGTTAAACAGGTTTTCTTCAGCTGGCTTTGCTGTAAAGGCCTTAGAATGAGCTGGCAACCACTTTTCAAACTGCTCTGAAGCTATTAAATGGCAAAATAATGTCTTTCACCACCAAACCCAGTGAAGTCTGGTCTACACCAGGGATGTATCATTGGCTCACTTCTCTTCTCCTTATTTACAAATGGCATGAAAACATATACAGGTAAATGCGCAATATTTCGGCATACAGGTAATTTCTCCATCCTGTATGCAGTGCAAGACTGGTAGGTCCTGATCAAGATGGTGTAAACTAGTTTTAACATCCTCGCCAGATGGCTTGATTTCAGACAGTAACTTTTAAATGAAAAGGCACTCAAAATGATACTATACGGGGAAAAAAAGAATGTTTATGACAACCTAATTCCCACAGCTAATACGATTAGTTATCCTCAGGCTCTGCTACACTGGTGACAAGCTAGAAGTACTTTAGTGTGGTACTGGAAAGTAATCTTCTTTTCCCATGTCAGACTGATGCAGCAGCCCTGTGCATCGATCAAAAACTGGGGACCTATACAGAATTAAGTAGCAAATGCCAAGTGAAACGTGCTCTCTGGCACTTACGGTACTACTGCCTAAGTCTCCTGCATAGCTCCACAGTACTTGGAAAAATAAGCAACAAAATGACCACATATGTGGTGCAAAACATCTGTACTTAGAATAACTATTCTACTGAACAACAGAAGCAACAAAAAAGGATGCATATGAATCCTGGTCCAATAAAAGTATCACTAAAATGTTTCTCAGACCATAAGTCATCTGCACATTTTGAACCAAGACCCACAGAGGGTGAAGCCATGAGTACAATCCAAATGACCCATGTTTATCTAGCGGTACTGGTATTAGAGGGTGCAGGTTAGAAGGATGGGAGTGAGTAGCCAGTGTTGGCTAACCCATTCTAAGGGGAAGAAGGTACTGTGGCTTACTGTTAGGCTGACAGATAGAGGAACACTACATGTTACACCAGTGCAACATGAAACTACAGAGGACATGCTGCCTACTGTGTGCTACATACACCAGGAAGATCATACATGGTTACATGCATGCTTTCCAGGGCTTGCAGCAAATGTGCAGCTCAAGGAAGTGTCTCCTGGGAGATGGGTTAGGGCTGCAGGGGTTGGGGAAAGTCCGCAGGATCAGTCAGATTGTCCTGGTCCATACCACCTGACTCTTCTGATACAGACTGATATAGTCCTAACTACGGCCTTAGCAACCTAGGTTCAGTTAGTGGCCCAGCCAATGCCAGAAGCTAGAGGGAGAAAAGAGGGATGAAGGGACTGCCTGCTCACCAGATCTGAGGAAGTTAATTGACAAAAGAGCTTATCTTTTCAATAAAGGTTAATTTAAAAAAGACTGGAAAAAATTACTTGTTTTTTCTTACTGAAGTTACTTCAGAAGCCACAGGTAAAATAATAGGGAAACAACATTAATACTGGAAAGATCTGAATCAATGGTCTATCAACTGTTCTAATAGCTAAAGCAGGAGATAGGTTTAACAGGAAATGGCATAAACTGCTCCTACAGCTGTTATTACAGCTAAAACAGATAAAACAGAATAGCAGGAAGGTAGCAGGCAGTGGAAAAGATTGGGCTCGGAGCTCAAACAGCTGTTCTAACAGTTAAAAATCTGAATCAATCAGTTGTTTTAACAGACTGATGTGACATATGAATCCAACAGCTGTTATAACAAAAGTAGGTGGAGGACTAAAAAACTGGTTAACACTAGGCATTAAAAAAGGTCAGTGTCAGGGTTCCAACAGCTGTTATTATAGCTCAAAATCTGTCTGAGAGTTTTAACAGCTAAAGCATGATACCAGCTCTCAAAATATCCTCAACCTTCTCATGGCTTTCTTTGTGGGAAGAGATTAGGGTGACATGCTGGAGGGGTAGGCTGTTCTTGTAAGACCTGCTGGAGAGTGGAGCTATGAATTGCAGGAGAAGTTGTTGTACAGGTGAAATCAGTGCCTTGGGAGGTGGGGTGTGGATGCAGCTGAGACCATGACACATACATTAATGCAACACCAGCACACTTGGGGTTAACTTCAATGAAACATAGAGCTAGCCTCTGCAAGTAACAACAGCAGCTCTTGGTTCACTCTCCTTCCATAACCTATAGTGCCATTCAGTTATCAGTGTGGTCCAGCTGGTGTCCCTGCATGGGAGGGTTTAACAGGTGAAGATACACAGCTGAGTATTGGGGAGTGGATGAAACTGGGGGAGCCACATTGCAATAATAGTTAAGACCTAATCTCGGCAGTGTTCAGTCTGCTGCAAAAGGCAGTGAGAATCTGTATCAACAAATCTGTGCGTCAAAACTCAGAAGTGTGTGCTAAATTAATTCCTTGCAATACATGCCTATTATCTCTTCCACAATGTTTTTATCCTTTGCTTATTTTGGGTAACTTTCAAATTCTCTAGCTGCAGAATGCTGACTCACAGCACTACCTCAGGAACTGATATGATCAGTTTCTCATACCCATCTTACTAATTTGCGCATCTTTGTTGTCCTTAGCACCCTAGTTGGCCACTAATTCAGGTCAGCATTTCAACTCAGTGTAGGTGTGTAGCATATTTCTCAAGTGTACATCATTACGAGGAACGTTCATCATTTGGGGTATTAAAAATTTCATGTTCTTCGAAGTTCCACACTGAAAGGGTCTGTCACACATTAAGTGTTAGCAACTTTTTAATGGATATCCATGGTAAATAGAAATGAATTGCATTAATTTGCTAAAAATTATTCCACAAGCAAAAATATCACATTTTAACCATCCTATGAGCTTTCCAGCTGAAGTTGTTAGTGGGCTGTTAGTAAGTGCTCCACATTTTGCCCATTTGCTCCACATTATGACAGGTAGTGTTCCTCATTTTGCAGATGGAAGGTTGAGAGCTATGATGTGTAGTTTGATGTCCCAAGTATCCAGACACTGAGCTGTACTGAAGTTATCTTATATTCTCAGACAATGCTGCTCAGAATATGAAGACAGCCTTAACTTAGTAAGTCCATACCACCCTAGATGATCAGTAGTTTAGTTCTTAATGCTGCATGTAGCATGATGCTTATGATAACTGCATTAAATTAGTTTCATAACTACTGTGTGATTTTTCTTCCTGTGTTATACTGCATTTATCTGTAACAGACGTATGCTGAGTTTGTCCATGAAGTACCCTGATGTGAAATCTGCTACTGTCTTTAACAGTCTGCTAAGCACTTTGATGTGAAATCTATTACTATGTACTTTGCATACAAACGTGTTTTTACTTTTTTTTTTTTTTTTTTTTTTTTATGAATAGGCAAATGGAATGTTTCTCCTCAGATACTGCTAAAAAGGATATCTGCCCAGTGAAGCTAAACTTCTTAAGAATTATAAATAAAATAAATGAAATAAAACAAAGTAAAATAAATAAGAAACCTTGTAACACACAACAGGTAAGTTAGCATGTGGAAGACAGACTACGGAAGGTACCTGAACAAAATTTTAAACTGCAGTGCTTACACCCTACATTAGGGAAAGCACCTAATCTTACTACCTGACTGTACAATCTCATCACATATTTAGGCCAGTCAGCCTTTAAAATAATCTTCCTAGTGAAAAGTTTACAAAACCTATTTCAAACAAGAATGTCAGCATGCAACTCAAGACTGAGGAAGCAACACCAATAATAACAGTAGTGGTAGATGGTATGTCACTTTATAGGATGGTGGACACATAAATCAAAGTTCTAGATCACATTTCAAAAGTAGTTTACTATCTATCACATGATAGAAATGCAGCTGACAAATTCACATGGTTGAAACAATTTGGAAAAACACTTGACTGAAACCTCTTTTCTCTGGATCATATATCACAGAAAACATTCTACACACAACAAAATACACCATAAAAATGTTTTTGCAGGGTGGCAAGCCACACTCCACCCTCCAAGTGGGGACTTTGTTCCCACATCTCCCTTAATGTTATATACGTGTGTGTGTTTGTGTACGTGTGTACATTAACTCCATGGTAGCACAACCATGGAGAAAAGAAAAAACATCATACATAGTGAAAGAATTAGTGAAGGAACATAAACACAAACATCTACAAATTTGGGCATGTGACATGACAGGGGGCACTGCCAATCTGCACATAACCTTCTTGGCTCACTTTCCTTGCAATCGCATACTGCATATATATACTTCTATGCTTTTCTGTAATTTGTGATTCAGTGAAATTATGTCTTAGTCAAATTGGGTTTCATTCAAGCAGCTTTTCAGTCAACTGCAATTCTATCACCTGATAGTAAACCTTCAAAAGTACATACTCCTATGGAATACTCACGCTGCAGGCATGCAATTTAAACATAATAATGCACGATCAATCAAAAAAAAAAATCTGCCCAGGTAAGGAGCAGCTAATTTACACAGCTGCTCATCCCTGAAACCTACTCCACATTTAATCTACCTGAGTCCATCTATTAGAGAAAACCCTACATCACTTCAGATAGGACATTCCAGGTCCCGTCTCCTTTCCAGTAGGGTAGCATTTCTTAAAGCCTGGCATGGATCTCCCAGCTCCCACTCATGAGTGCTCCTTCCTCCCACACTTTCCTCTTCAGCTCAGCTCTACCCATTTGACCCCCCTAAAGTAAGGTAAACTCATAATATCACACCGTGTGACTCAGTTCCCATTTTTCAGACATTCATATGTTCAGTGCTTGCGCTTTCTTCACGTTAGCCTTATCATTTTTTAATTCACTTTGCTAACAGGGTAAGCTCACTAGGCTCTCCTGTTTCTGTCTCTTTTCAAAGATGATTCGGAAGCACCATCAATAAGCAGCTCATAGCCTTAATAGCCTCAGTCTTAGAAGTCCTGCTCTGCACTCTACCAATTCAATGGCCTCTTTTTCAAGGCCTCTGCAATAGTACAAAATATTCTAGATGCAGCTGAATCAGTGGCTGCTATGCTGAAAGAACGACATCCAGTCTCACTGAGTCTATCCCCTTGTCCTGCTTTCAAACAACCTGTTAAGTCTTCAACACTGCTAACAAAGCTGCATGACTACATCTTAAGGTAATGATTACTCCCCAGCTGTTTTCTTTCTTAGTCTGCCCTAGACCCACACTTTCCATTCTGTATGTTATCCTAAATTCCTCATGCCAAAGTATGTGGCACTGTTTTTCTTTGTATTGTATCACATCATAGCTGCTGTCTTATCTGCTTATTCAGTTAGCTTACCAGCTCAGGTTAGAGGGTTTGTCCTACAATCCTGAAAACCAAATTAATACTAGTGTCATCACACAGTATGCAGGTGAAGATTTTTGTATGAAAAGCTGTATAAAACCTGCATTTGATTTTTTTTTGTAAAGTTACAGCAAATGTGAAATATGTGGCAAAATGCAGTGATCAAGTAATTGTGTATCTTTCATGTCGGACTGCAGCAGGCTTTTAAAAGTGACATTTTCTAACACACACACACACACACACACACACACACACACACACACACACACACACACACACACACACACACAGACACACATCAGCAGGGCACAGCTGGGTACCTCCTTCCAATGAATGTATTGCCTTACTGAGCTTCAAACTTTATAAAAGACAGACAACCTGTTGAGGAAATGCCATTAAATTTGTATTTTGCACCTGCAGGAAGTAAGGAGAACTTTCTGACCTGTTGAAAGAGGTGGTTGCCAAAAAGGACTGTGCTAGATCATGCCTCCTAGTGATGGTTCATTCCAATACCCCCCCAGAGTTCATAGAATAAAGGAAATCTTTCTTTAGCAACAGCAGTTACTGACTCGGTAGTAAGCTGGTGCCTTCTGTGTGGACTGTATGCTACTCAGACTCAGTGAGATCATTTTCATTTATTTTGTCTACTTAAATTCTAAAATGTCTAATCAGAAGTAGTCAGATTACCGTTATCTTCAGTTAGTAACAATACAAGAGCTAGCTAACTTACAGTATTCTTTAAACACCATCTGCCTATTAAAATCTTTTATTTTATATTTCCTTGACAATAACATATATGTTTGTTTGTTTAAAATGTACTGTGTAATCTGTTTAAGTAAAGAATGTTATTATTCAATCTTCAAAACTTGGATGTTTACTAATTCAAATAAGGATAATGACATACAAATAGTGAATTATAACTGTTCTTATCGACCTTTGAGGAGGGACAATTTAGTCAAAGCTCCTCTGTTAATGCTATGGTTGACTCTTGTTTAGAGTATAAAAAGTAATTAAGTCCCGAGTCTGACAGATTGGTCTGGTTGGTGGCAATGAGTTACTCTAACAGAAAGAAAGCACAGTTGCATTAACCCATTCAAACATCTACTGTTATGGATAAGAGCAACTTATAACAGCTGTACTATGTTCATCACCCCCACTGCTGCAGTAGCTTTTAGGCTATATAGGTTGATTAACAAAGCCCATCCAACCTGGATGGAGGAAGGATATGGATCCCGGAGTACCTGGATAATGCTCATAAAAAATCCAGTCGTGGATCTAGAAAATTAATTCAGTTTGAAATGCCTTGTAAAGGTATGTAGAGAAGACCATGTTGCTCTGCCTCTAGAACACTTCTAGAATCCAGCTCTTTTCAATACATCATCAAAGAAAAGGCTGTCGTATAACAGGCTTTGATATTACCTGGAACTGGTTTAACATCGGGGTCTATATTATAATATCGAATGGAACGAATGTCGAACGGCCGAAATATAAAAGTGCCATTCAAATAACTTGGTTTTGTGGGGGGCTGTGCCCCCCGCAACCCCCGCTAATTTTATATACCAACTCTGAGACCGCACTACAGTGAGGAATCTTCACCACACCCCAATCCCACAAACCAGAACTCTATGAACGGCACTTTCGATATTTCGGCCATTCGATATTTGTTCCGTTCTATATTATAATATAGACCCTAACATCGTATGTGTAAGGAAAGGCAATAGCTAAGGACAATCATCTAGAAATGTCTGTTTTGACAAAGGTTGCCTTTCTTTGTCCCACTGTATGAATGAAATAGCTCATCAGCTTTTAAAAAGAAATTGGTTCTGTCAAGATAATACATGAGCTGCCTATGCACATCAGAGTATGAAGAATCTTTTCTCCCTGGTTCTGAGAACTGGATAGAACACACATGGGGATTGATGGCTTGATTCCAAGTGAACTCTGAAACAACCTTAGGCTTAAATGAGGAATTTTTTCTTAATGATGCCCTCTTCTTATGGAAGACCAGATAAGGTTCACCCAGCATGTGAACTTGCAACTCAGATACTCTTCTTCTCACAGCAATAAGAACAGCTTTCCATGTAATGAACCTCAAATTTGCTAGAAGAGCATGTTCAAATGGAGACATGGTTAACTTTTCCATCAGAAAGTTAAGATCCCACAAAGGAATGACCTGTTTACAGGGTGGTCTAAAATTCCTTTAAGAAACTGTTTTATCAAAAACATAGAAGAAAGTGGAGGATCCAGTGGCAGACATGCCAAAATGGCAGCATGATGTACCTTTGATAGAGGAGTACAAGAAGCCAGAGGCTAGTAACTCATCCAAATATTTAAGCATTAGTGGTAGATAATCTCGGATAGGGACATAGAACACCTAGGCACCAACTAGAAAATCTTTTACACTTGCTAATACAAGATTTACTAGTAGCAGGTTTTCTTTGCTCTATTAATCATTGCTGTGCATCATCTGAAAAGAGGCACTGCAATGAATAAGAATTGAGTCATCTGGGAGGTTAGCTGAAAACATTTGCAGGAGGGCTGTATCAAACTCCCCCTGTCTTGTGTGAGTAGCTGCAGTTTGTGAGGAAGCTTGTCGTAATTGGCCATAACCAATTCCATAAGAAGGGATAAAAAAAACAAACAAAACGTAAGTACTTGTACAATAACATTCCATCTGTGTTGTCAGTTTTCATTTTTCCTCAACTGTTGGGTTCGGATCAGACTCCACCGTTACTTTAGCTTGTGGCACCAACAGCTCTCAAGCTCCTCCCTCACCCATAAGGCATCAATCCCTAACATACCTCATACCTTGTTTGCTGGTTTACATACAGTAGGAAATACTAATATCATATTCCTGACAGATGAAACCATTCCTGGAGCTCAACATGAAGGACAGCGGTGTGCTTTATCAGCTCTCATTTTTCCAAAATCTACTGTGAAAAAAGGTTGGGGGATGGTGGGTAGGAAGTTGAGGAAGAATGAAAACGGACAACACAGATGGAATGTTATGCTAAGTACATAACCTTTTTTTATCTGATGATGTCAATTTTCTTTCTATCCTCAACTGTTGGGACAGAGTCTCCAGCTACCTAAAATCCCTGGTGGACTCTAAGAAAGGATATTCCTGAGCATAGCTGAGCCAAAGGCTGCTTGTCCCCTTGACACCAGATTCAGTTTGTAATGATTAATAAAGGTATGATTAAGATTGGCCCAAGCTGCAGCTGCGCAGATGTCGTCCATGGAAGCCCTAGAGAGGAGCACTGAAGAAGTTGTGATGGACCTTGTTGAGTGGGCTCTTAAAGGTTTTGGAAAGGATGGACCCAATTTGTTGTAGATAAATGATATGCAATCCATCAGCCATCTGGATAAAGTTACCTCTGAAACTGATTTTCCCAATTTAGAATCTGCACAGGACACAAATAATTGATCTGTCTTCTTAACTTCTTTTGTTCTATATAAGTAAAAATGCAATTGTCTGTGGACATCCAATAAATGCAACATATATTCACCTTTGTTTGCAAATTTAGGAAAAAAGAGTGGCAGCTTAATGGAGTGGTTAATATTGGATTCTGACACCACCTTAGGAAGGAAAGAAGGGTTGGTATGTAATGCTACTCTATCCCTATGAAAAAATAATTAGGGAGGTTTAGAGGACAATACTTGAAGTTCTGAAATTCTTCTAGCAGAGGTAATGGCTACCAGATAGTTTTCCAGGTCAAGAATTTAAGATCGCATTTTGGTGCTCGTTCAAAGGGAGAATGAATTAAGGCTTTTAGGTCCAAATCTAAATCCCATGGTGGAGTATGATCTTTACAGGGAGGTCTCAGCAGAACAGTACCTCTCAAAAAGCTTTACAAAGCTTAGATGAACCCAAGGAAGAATTATCAAATCCAATATGAAAGTTAGATATTGCTGCTAACTGAATTCTAACTGTTAAGGAGCTAGCTTTGTCATTAAAAATTGTTGCCAAAAATTCCAGAACACTTTGTACAGGAGCTGAGAAGGAGTCAATGTGTTTTGTGATGTGCCCAAAAACATACCTATTCCATTTACTTCCGTAAAGTTTTCTTGTAGAAGCCTTATTGGAAGATAAAAGTATATGACGGATAGGGGAAGGGAGCACTGGTTATCTGGCTATTAAGGTAACTGGAGAAAACGTGCTGTTAGCTTGAGGTCTGACATATCCAGATGAGTCATTCCTGTCGGGTGAGACAGGAGGTCCAGAATCGAATCCAGAATCCAAAGTGGGTAAAGTAGATGAGGCCAAAGAAGGGGAACCAAAGCTGCTGAGGCCAGTAAGGTGCAATGAGGATGACTTTGCTCTTCAACCGTGCAGCTTTCTGTAGAAATTTGGAAATTAGGGGAGATGATGGGTAAGCATAGAGGAGACCAAGGGGGACAACTGCGGAGTAGAGCATTTCTCAGTGATTCCCCTGGTGGGGGTAATCAGGACAAAGAAGCTTCTGCACTTGTTGTTTAAGGGGGAAGCAAAAATATCGCAGCAAGGCTGGGCCCATTGACAGAAAATCATTTCTGTCACTTTCATGTCGAGAGCCCACTCATGAAGCAGTAGAACGGACCTGCTCAATTTGTCTGCTATCACGCTGGACTTCCTCTGAATGTGCATTGCTATCAAAAAGCGGATGGAAGAGATCGCCCACTGCCACACACTGTGGGCTTCTCGACACAAGGGGTATGATCTGGTACCTCCTTGTTTGCTGATGTACCAGACTACTGACACTGACAGGTTGCCTGTCTGAATCGCAACTGCCCAGAAATGGAGAAAGTCTTGGAAAGCCAGCAGCACTAAGAACACTGCTTTCATTTCCAGGACACTGATATGCATACTGGACTCTTCGAAAGACCAAGTGTCTTAGAATGTCTTCCTCACACAAACAATCTGGGAAGCATCCGTGGTCACTACAGCCTTGGGCTGAGGGAGAATGAAAGGGCGGCCTTGTAGAACTTGGTCTGATCGAATCCACAAAAGGTATCTTTTGCATGCCTAAGTGATTTTTATTTGGGCTGACATGCGTTGATAAAGAGTCGACCATTGCAAAGCTAACATCCACTGAAAAGTTCTCATATAAAATCTTGCTAGAGGAATTAAAATGATGGTTGCTGAAACTGACCCCAAAGCTTGAAATATCAAATGGGCTAAAACTGTGGTACTGTGAATTATTCTCCCAAGCTGAAATCTCATAGTTTGTACTCTTGAGAGAGGAAGAGAAGCTGTCATTGATACTGTGTTGAAATTTGCTCCTATGAATTCCAATGTTTGAGATGGTTCTGAGATTTGTTGTAATTTATGATTATTCACAGATGGAAGCAAATCTGGAGTACCTGATCTCATGCTCTTATTAGTAGATGCCTAATTGGGGTGGCAATGAGCCAGTCATTCAGGTATGGAAACACTTGGAATTCCTGCAGTCTGAAGTGAGCTGCTACCGCTGCCATGCATTTGGTGAACACCCCAAGGCTGTGGTGAGGCTAAAGGGCAGTGCTCTGAACTGGTAATAACTGGCTCCCAGCTGGGAGGGTAGACACCTTCTGGGTTGTCTGTTCATTGTTGTGTGACAGTATGCATCCTGAAGGTCTAGCAAGCACATCCAGTCTTCCTTGCATAAAAAGGGCAGAATGGACTGAACCATGACCATCCGAAACTGTGTGTGTCGAACTGACTGGTGCAAATTGCTGAGATCCAAAATTGGTCTCCAGTCCCCTGTTTTTTTTGGCACTAAAAAGAATCTTGAATAAGTTCTGCAGTCTATCTGGTCAGGTGGGACTTCTTGGATGACTTTTTTTTTTTTTGCTAGCACCTTTTGTATTTCTAGTGCTGCTTTCTTCTGACTGGGTGGAACATCAGGAAATTTGCAAACAGATGGAGGTAACAGCAAAACTTCACCAGGCAGTTAGATGGACGACAAAAGCAACAATATAAACTGCCAACAGTAAAAAGCCAGAGACCTGATCATCTTAAAGGTACTTTATTACATGAAAACCACAAAATCAAAGCTTTCAAGTCATCCAGACTCTTTTATCAATGCATAAGATAGTTACTGATATAATTTTTAAAGCAAGTATATATTACAAAAGCCAGCCTATCACAGTCTAAAATTACATCATATTGGCAACCCGTCTTATAGAAGTCAGCGTAATGGGATACACAGCCCGGGTATTTTATTAATGCTCTGCATAATTTTTTATTGGTTGGTGATAATTCTCCCCTTTCCTTTTTTAATAATTCTAATGAAGGTATAGTGAATGAAGTTACCTGTAATTATGAAAGGGGTGAACTTTTGAAATTGGTCCACACACTGGAGTCTAAATCTGAGTACTTTAAAATCTCCAGTGGTAGAGACTGTTTTTCAACATAAACAGAAATGGACATAATACAGAGAGGGCGGACGATAACTAAGATGCCCACTTATGGAAATAAGTACCATGAATTGCTTAAAAACTGGCAAGAGATGAATTTGAAGCTGAGCATTGACTACATGAAATTAATTATTTATTTCCCAAGGCAGAGACTGAGCTGTCAGCAGAAATTGAATGTTTAGAGAACTGGATAGTGAATTCTGCCAAATTCTCTTCTACTTCAAATGAATTCAAGAATATGCTTGATAAACTGAAGTTTTTTGAGACTAAGATAGTGTCTATTAAAAATGTATGCTGCAGTGTGATCTGAATGGTTTTAAAAAGGGAAATGTATTTCGTTGGCCCAGGGAAGAGTGATGTCATGCACCTGTGCATAAAGCTGCTTCTGGAATGCACACACAATAGGTAAATGGTGCTGAGACTATGAAAAGACGTTCAACTGTTAATGCAATGTTTAAACTAAATGAGAGCAGGCAGTGAATGAGAGTTGGAAATGCTGTTAGTGATTTAGACCCATTTGTAATAACAGCGGCTGGGTCTTTTAGGAATGCTGATGCTGCTGATGAAACGAGTGAGACTTCTTCTAAATAATATGCAATGATTTGAGTACTCTATGTCTCAGAGAATCGAAGAATGCATTCAGCAGCAGGTAGAATGTGATTTTTCAGAATCATCAAGAGTTCGGCTACAACTTCCAGTACAGATGTGGCAGCAGTCAGGACGATGTAGCAAAACAAGGAGGAAGAACCACAGAAGAGAAACGACCATGAACACAGAACCAACTGCGAAGAATCAGATGGGACCATTAACCTTCACACAGGTATGATCAATACAAGGAGCAAAGTTGTAAAGAAATAAATAGTGTGGGGTTTACTGTAGTGAATTTTATCCAGTTATTCATTAGTAAAGCTGATCTAGCACTTTTAGATAAAGGCTTAACATTTACCCCTTCTACTGAGGATAATCTTAATGATGCCGTCAGAGTTAAGGTCCTTTGTCCGTAACCTGGATCTAAGATTGTTTTATAAGAACAAAACATCCACTATTAATTGTAATTTAAAATGTACTAGCACTTTTATTCCTTTAATACGCCCCCAGTTAAAGCTCTTTATTATATGTGAGAGCAGGAAATTTATAATATATTTTTTGAACATGGTAGAAACAAATTTTATAATTTGACTCTAGAAGAAATATGAGACTTGTGCAATTTATGTATAATGGAAGGCATCATCATTAAACAAGCTGACAAGGGTTGGAAGATAGTGATTATGGAGAGTGAAGAATACACTGTTTGGATGCATGAATACTATTGGATTCTAGTGCTTTTAGGAAATGGATATATGTGTTTATACATAATGTAATATCTAAAGTTAAGACATATTTGTATGAGCTGTTGATGGAATTTTCTATTACTTCAGAGTTGTATAATTATTTGTATATTGCCCACCTTGTTATTTTGGTAATTTATGGACTCTCTAAGATTCATAAAAAGTATGACCAAGCCATCCATGAGACCTATAGTTTCAGGAAGCCAATGGGTAACGACAGCTGTTTCAAAATATTTAGAGGACCAACTACATGAGTTATTTGTTTTGTTTTTTTAGACATAAAAAAAGAGTATCTGGGAGCTCTGTAAAGGGGGGAGGGGCTAAAAATTCTTAGAAACTCCCAGAATTAACTTATCTCACTCATCAAACTGTTTGGAAAAATGAGTAGCAGATGGGCCAACTAAAGCATCCCTTTCTAAAGCCGAATTCAAAATTTCAGACTTTCCCTCGTCAGAAAACTTCTGATTACATTCCAAGCCATACCTCCTCAAAATATTAGCAGAAGCACAGGCCCTGGACACAGTACCTGCACAATCATGCACACTCCTTAAGGCATGTTTAGATATTTGAGAAATATTAGAAACAGAACTGAAATAAGCACTACCTTCGGGGGGTGAAACGTGGTAGCTAGTTCTCTCATATTTTGTGTACAAAAAAGCATAAACTTCTACATTTGGGCCTGATAGTTAAGAATTCTATGCTCCAAAGTGGAGGAAGAAGAAAAATTGTTACTAAATTTGCCTAATATCTTTCTCTCTTTATCCACAGGGAAAGGTTTTGGAGAGCAGCATAAGCCTATTCCCTGCTGATGAAGATGTGGAAATGACTGCAAGGGCAGACCTAAGGTGAGAAAAAAAATGTCAGTTTGGAAACTTTGTAAAGCCTATCTGCTTTTTTTAGGGATTGAAACTGTGACTCAGGGTTGTTAAAGGCAACACTGTATATATCCCCCAAGGCTGGCACTAGGAGAGGAATGGGCAAAGAATGAGGCATATCCACTTGAAACCCATTTCATCAATTCAGGAGGAACATCCATTTGCTCTCATAAAAATGCCTCATTCCTTCTAGCTATGGTCTGAGAAAAGAAAAATTCTTCCAAAGAAATTTGTGAGAAAAAAGTTTCCCTCGCGCTGGAGATCTGGACTTGAGAATCTGCAGAGCCCTGTCTTTGTTCATGTCAGAATTAACAGACATGTCTTCCTTAGGAATGATTCTACTGACCTGATTTATAGGTACAGAATTCTGAGTACTAGGATTGACTGTATGTAGCAACTTCTCAACTAAGGTAAAAAAAAAAAAGAAGTTATGTACTCACCATAACGTTCCATGTTTGTTGTCCATCTCGCCATTCATTCTTACTTGGATGGGGTTCGGAGCAGATCCTCAGATCCGACTCAGCCGAATACACAGCTGCAAGTCTCAAACTTGGCTCGTGGCAGGTAGGTATCCCATGATGCAGTGGTGCAACTCTCCAGATCTTGTTTGCTGCTAACTTACTAATAAGTACTATAAATGTGTGTGTGTGTGTGTGTGTGTGTGTATGTATATGTATGTATGTATGTATATATATATATATATATATATATATATATATATATATATATATATATAAGACCCCATAGCAAGGAGAAATAAACTACGTCAAGGAGCTCCTGTAAGGAGAAAAGATAACCAACAGGTCCTCTAGGAGTCTTCTGATGGGGGAAGAAGGGAGGGGTCATAAGAATGAATGGCGAGATGGACTACAGACATGGAATGTTATGGTCAGTACATAACTTCTTTATGTTACGTTGTCCTATCTCGCCTTCATTCTTACTTGTATGGGACAGTGTCCCTAGCACCTTTACCCCAGGTGGCTCATGACAGTACACCTTTGAGCACAGTGGAACCAAAAGAGGCCCTGGGGATTAGGGCAAAGTAGCTGCTGCACTTGCATTCATGGAAGTGGTGAAAAGATCACAGCATTTCCAGAAGGTCTCTTCCACTATGTTCTAGTTCAGAGACCACTCGTGAGGCATCAATATTGCCCTGCTGAGCTTGTTGGCTATCACGTTGGATTTCCCTGGGATGTGCGTTGCTACTAGAAAGCGCTGGGAAGAAACTGCCCATTGCCAAACTCTCAGGGCCTCATAACAAAGTGGGTATGATTTGGTTCCTCCTTGTTTATTACCAAACCACCAACATATTGTCTGACTGTATAGAAATCATCCCTAGTGGAAGAGAGTCATGGAGTGCTTGCAATGCCAAAAGCACTGCTCTCATCTATAGAACATTGATATGCAAGTGGGCCTCGTGTTCCTGCCATATACCTTGGACCATCCTTCCCAGATAATGTCCCCCCACCCTATCTGGGAAGCGTCCGTGGTCACTGTAGCAACAGGTTGTCGTGTAATAAAGGGTCTCCCGATGGTCACATGGTTGGACTGGATCCACCACCGTAGGTTGTTTTTGCATGACTCCATTATTCTGATCAGGTGGGACATTGGGAGTTCTTGAAGTGACAATTGGGAGAAAAGGAGCCACTGAAGGATTCTCATGTGCATTCTGGCGAGAGGAACTAGTGTTATGGTCGAAGCCATTGTCCCTAGGAGTTTCAGAACTACTTTTTCCTTTACCCTGTCCTTGGGAAGAAGGTGAAGTATTTGCTGCCTGAGGGCTGAAATTCTGTTGGCTGGAAGACGTGCCATCATGGAAAGAGTGTCTAGGTTTGCGCCTATGAAGGTAATATGTTGCAAATTGACTGTTATGCCTAAATGAGCACAAATCTCCAAAGTCACATCCCTGGCTTGGTGGAGCAGATGCTTGGTGATGGCAATTAAGAGCCAGTCGTCCAGATACGGAAACACTTGGAATCCCAGATGCCTCAAGTGAGCTGTGACTACTGCCATGCATTTGAACACACTGGGGCTGTAGTGAGACTAAATGGCAGAGCTCGGAACTGATAATGACTGGCTCTCAGCTGGAAGCGTAAGTGACTCCTCGATGCTCTGTCCATTTTTATGTGGTAGTACACATCTTGGAGGTCTGTTGAGCACATCCAATCGTCTTTCCCTAAGAAGGGAAGTATTGACTGCAGTGTCACCATTCGGAACTTTGACTTTTTGACAGATTCATTTAACTTGCCAAGATCCAATACGGGTCTCCAGTCCCCTGTTCTTTTTGGCACCAAAAAGAATCTTGAGTAAGTTCTGAATCCTGTTTGGTCTGCATGGACTTCTTGGATGACTCTTTTGTCCAGCAACTTTCGGATTTCTATAGTTGATTGCTCCCTTAGATTGTGTGGAACATCCGGGATTGTTCTGATTTGTGGGACAGGGTGGCAAAAGGGAATGGAGTATCCTCTGGATATTATGCTTCATACTCACTTGTCTCTTGTGATAGCTTGCCAGGCTTCTGGGTACAAAGACTGCCTCCAGAGTAGAGCAGGTGGACCTCCTTTCAGGAGCGCTGATAGGAATATCTGCGAAAGGAATCACGGTCGCCCTGGTTTTGCACACACCCTTTGCCTCTAGGTCGACGTCTACCACTGTTACCTCCTCCTCTGCCCTTGGGGAAGGATCTACCTCATGCATCTTGGAAAGCTCCCCGGGATCTTTTGAACCACATATTCCCACTCTTCTGACCTTTAGGGTAAGGTCTTGAAGGAATGGAAAAATGTACTCCAACGGCAGAGACAGTTTTCCCTTCCTGCTCACATCTGGTGAGTGTGCCTTTTACTTTGGGTCCAAAGACCAAGGAACCATCAAAGGGGGTGTTAGTAAAGGTAGACTTAAAGGGCTCCGCAAAATTGCCCAAGCGCATCCAGGAGTGTCTCCACATGGAAACTCCTGAACCTGCTGCCCTGCTTGCTCCATCCCCTGCACAAGATATCAGTCTCATGGAGGAGTTGATGACAGAATTTAAGGTGGATAACTGGGAGGAGACTTTCTCATTCACCCCCACAGCTAATGTACCTTGCAGAGTACCTCCTAGCTGTTTCAGGAGATCTCTTTGTAGCCTTGTAAAGAGAGTAAGGTAGTTCAGCAATCAGAGTGAAAAGTCGCTGACAAAAAGACATGCTTCCCGTATCTGTCCATCATTCGAGAATCTTTGTTTGGAGGATGAACAGATGAGGATATCTCAGAAAGTTCCTTCTTGGTGGCTGCTGCCACCACCATAGCATCTACAGGTACACCCTTTGTGAGAAAATCTTTTCCGGTAGGGGCTGACAAAAACTTGTTTGGCTTCTGAGGGACTGGCTCCATAGTGTCAGGTGACTCCGACTCTTTTCGACTGACGAAATCCATTAGTTCATCAAAAGGCAAGGACACCCAGGAAGCTGAACGTTGAGATCCAAAGGCCTTCAGGTACACTGAATTCTCATCAGAAGGGGTGATGGTTTTCCACCTCTCTGCTTAAGGATCTCCAGGATATCTGCAAATGAGATATCAGAGGACAACCGTGGGGACCCTTCTGACTTCTCCAGGTTAGTATCTGAGGTGACGGACTCATCAGGGGAGACTATATGCTTCCACTTGTAAGTTCTCTTCCGAGAGGGTTCCTCAGAAGGGTATTCTGGGGAGGCCTTAGAAGAGAGGGGTTCACCCAATGGGGGATCTTGAGGCTCTGGATCTCTGCTGTCCTGTGGATGGGGTGGTGTCTAGACAGTAGCCGGTGCCTTGGGGGGACGAATGCTGGTATCCCTATGTAGAGCTGCAGAGGGGGACAGCACACTCCTCATCAGCTTGAAAGCAGATCCCACCGGTTCCGAGGATGTCCCCGGCTCTGAGGAGATGGAGGACACCCCCAGCTCCAGGGAGATCAGCTCCAAGGCCGATGTGGGAGTAGAGCTCAACCGAGCCGACGCACCAAGGGGTAGACTAGGAACCAAAGAAGTTTGGGCCTGAGAGTCCCCCCCAGGGCTGTCTAGAGAACCTTGGCTCCCAGACACTCAGGACGGCGCGGAAAGAGTCGGAGCAGATGTCTGTTCCATAATCTCCGAAGGGGGTCCCGGAACCGACGGTTCTACAGTAAGTGGTACCTGGTACTCCACCTCCGAGGGTCCAGCTTGGTTTGGACCTGATGGCTTGGAGCCGAGAACAATTTGGCCAGCGCCGGTGAGTTCAGAAGTCTGTGCACCACCCGCTCCACATCATCATCAGATAGGCTCCTAGTGGACCTGGAGGATAGAGAAGGAGAATGAGATCTCTCCAAAAATGGGAGATCTCAAATTAGGGGAGACCGGTGGAATGTCAATGGACTAGCTCCAAGACATGGTATCTTGTGGCTCCAAAGACCTAGGGGCCGAAGAACCAGGCTTGTCAATAATGATGACCTTTGTCGGTTCCGAGGGCTGTGGAGCCAAGGAGGCAGATGGTTTAGAAAATTTTGACAATTTTTCTGGAGGCTCCAACTGAGCTGAAGAGACAGGTGATGGCCTTTCGGACGGTTTGTCCTTCTTTGAAGAAGAAGAGGATGAAGAAGAAGCACTCTGCACAGCTTCCTCAAAGGTTGGCTTTAAGAGACCCTTAAGAATCAGTTTGTTTCTCCCCTCCTGTAACATGGGTGCACTAAAGGAGTGGCAGAAAGTACAATCCTCCTGTAAATGAATAGCCCCTAGACAGTATACCCAAATGACATGTCCGTCTGTGATTGACATTTTCTGTGTACATTTCTGACATTTCTTAAAGCCCGAAGGCTTATGCTCTTTCTCTCTAGAGTCTTTAGACATGATGGAGAAAGTTCCCAAAAGGAATACAAAGGCAACTAACACAGAACACTGATATATAACACACTCTAATCTAATAGACATTGCACATTTAAGTGTAAGATAAATTAGAAAACTAATTCTGACAAAAGGAAGAGCACTAGGACCTCTAACTTAAATGGACCTAGATACCAAGGAATAACACACACACGCAGGCACTAATACTACCAGTCCTCTAACTAAAAAGGGGGACTAGGTCTCTAATTTAAACAAGCTAAATGATCAACTAACTAACTAATAGGAAGAGTATACTAAATACACCAGTACAATAAACTATGGGATACAACAAGGACTGCAAAAAAACGAAGGTCCAACAACAGCAACCAACACTAGTACGAGATACAGTAAGCTACATGCTAAATCTAACTATCTAATTCTACAAAAACACTATAAATATAAGAATCCTAAAATTTAAAGCTAAGTGAAAAAAGACAAAAACTTAGCCATGACCAAGAAGAGCACATCTAACCTTGTAAAGTGGCAGATGAGATCTGGAGAGTTGTACCACTGTATCATGGGATACCTACCTGCCACAGGCCAAGTTTGAGACTTTCAGCTGTGTATTCAACCAAGTCGGAGCCGAGGATCGGCTCTGAACCCCATCCAAGTAAGAATGAAGGTGAGATAGGACAACATAAAATTCATCTTTTCTTATGGATACCATATCCTCTGACGAGCAATGTTTAACCTTCTCTTCTTTTCTTAACAGGTATCCCTGAAGACTGACTAGGAGGAGAAGGAACTTCTGCTCCATCAAGAAATCTCTTCCCTGGCCACAATGATCACCAACCCCAGTATATCTTCATGCCCCAGTAAAGATGGTTTTGCATTGCCCTGTTTGGATACTGGAGCACCCAACAGGACATGGGTGACCCTCACTTTACAGTAGCTGAAAGTTCTATATCACAGGAAGCTGGACAGGTAAGTGAGTACTCTGATGAACAACTGCTGCCCACTGCAGAGTCATCCACAACTGGATGAGGTGAAGACTGAGCCTGAACAGTTGGCAAGGAGTCTCTGGTAAGTTTTTGCTTTCTAAGAACTACTGATGTCAGATCAGCAGAAGCAGGTTAAGGATCCATGCTGTGATTGAGGAGTTCCTATGTGTTAAGGATAATGGAAAGGGTCGGACAGAAGGCAAGTTGTCAAATAGTTTGCATAAACAGCACACTTCCACTTTCTCACACATACAAATTTTGCAAAACACAGTAGTACATAAGCACTGCACTAAACTCCCTGTCAGAAACCCCTGCAAAGAAAGTCTGATTGAAAAAAATGGCAGGCAAATTGTCACAGCATGAACACAAGCCCTGCATAACCCGTACTTGCCCATGCACAAGTAAAACACTTTGCCACACAAAATTGTTACATAAAGAGTAAAATGTTTACCTAAGCAGCACATTTTGTCACTACATTAGCCTCCAAATTAATCAAAGATGAAAACAGTGGTCTCTGACAGAAAACCTCAGATATTAGAAAAATACCTTGTTTCTTAGTGAGAAAGGACAGCTAGAAATAAAAAAGTAAATAGCACTTTTAAAATATTATATATTAATAAATGAAACAGCTAAAGTTTTTGTGTGCAAAGGTTCACCCCAAAGGGGAATTATCTCCCAAAAAGGAGCTGAAGGTTGTCTGTTGCTTTTGTGAAGTCTCCAAGCTGGTTCTTTGTGAGACAAAACATAACTATTGAAGATAATTCACTCTGACTGCTGATTTTCCCTCTTCAGGGCTGATCAACTGGCAATAAGAGTGGAAGTGTGGTAGCTCTGCCTTCAACAGTGATACCCCATAAACAATCTTCTCCTTACCCCAACCTCCTATCCTTATATGCTGCTAACCACATACTGCTTGAAATAATCAAGCATTTCCCCATCCACCATGTTTTTGGGTACCTCACAGTCTTTCTTTACCTACATGTTCTCCCTTTCCCTCTCCACATATCAGTCACAACCCCCCTTGTCATTGTTTTAGTTCTTTCTGCCTTGGAGCAGAGGTATACACAGAACTAAATAAAGCAATACTGGCAATATCATTATTTGAACTGTATCAGTAAAATAATAAAAGCCATTAAATAAGCTTGTAAGGCATTTTCATTGTTATATTGTCTAAAAATCTTTCTTGCATTTGTCAAAACTGCTTAAAACATGGCTTGCTTAATTATCCTTGTGGATCTTTTCTCCCTGGACCTTCACTGAAAATGGGTCAAAAGCCCAGTCGGACCTCCCCGGTAAACAAATATAAAATAAATCAATCAATCTTACAAACTAATGGTCCATCCTTATATTCCCATCTGTCCAGCACCTTACAAGCCATTTCAAGCCAGTCCAACAAATTCATCCACTTAGTCTCTGTTAAAGTCATAAACACTACTTCAGTCCACTTTTAACCACATTCAGTTTTCACCCTGTTCCACTTAGTCCTTCCCAATAGTACAATCGCCAAAATAAGCGTGTGAAAAAAAAAAAACAAAGCTTAGATATTGCTCTAAAATTGCTGAATATGTCTAGAAAAGGAAGCAGCATTTTTCCTGCATCTTCAAAGACCAGCGCACAGTCATCCGCAAATAAAATGACCGCTTCAGTTCTACACTCCTAAACCTAAGACACTTTTTGCCTCTTTGTGCTTGAGACTTCATAACTACAGTCAAGTGCACCAGGATCAAAAGGAATTAATGTCTAGCTTCTCTAACCATATTCACCCTCATGGACAAATCCCCACTGACCAGTATTCTCAAACCAACAGTTGTACAACTTTCTTTAAGAGAAGCAAACAAAAAAGATACCTTACTTTTAGGAAAAGGCACTGTACAAAGATGATAAATCTTGAGGTGAACCCAAACCACAACAGGTAAAATTCTAGGGTTGATTTTAAGTGGTTCCCTGTTCTCGTGAATACAACACATTCCTTGCAGCTGATAAATGCACCTGGCCACTGTATCTTCTAAGGCTAACATGATAGCTTATTGGTACTCAAATGGCTGTCTTAGATAGGTCATATGACATCCTGGACAGTTCCCTGAGCACCTCCTCCCCAACCCAAAGTTGATGACCAAAAAAAAAAAAAAAACATCCTGATTGCAACTGTTAATGAAGTACTTAGCTCAGTGAAATCAATATTGATATTTATTAAAGAAGATGTTACATGGCTTTCTTACATGAATTCTGGTACTACTGCATTTCACCCCATCAGCAACTGATGATCACATCCTATAATAGCTTGTGTCCAGGGCAGCCACCTTGCCCTAGTTACAGCTCTGCTCAAAGGCTCAAAAGTTCTTTAAAGATTCAAGAATCCCAGAAGGACCTAGTAGCCTAATAGGAGTGTAACATCCTACAGAAGTGTAGATAATGCTTAACCAGTCTGAGAAAAGTGTGCACCATGTTTAACCAGCTAAAGATCTTACTTCCAGTAGTTCATGAAAAACATCCTCAACAGCAGAAAATTCAAAATGCGTCTCAGACAAGAAGAGCAAACAGTCTAAAACCACCTACTCACAGGAGAAAAAGTCAAGCCCTTTGGCAGTATCTCAGAACTCATAACTGGTACAATTTTTATGAGTCAGTAAAACGACGTTTAACATGGTCAGACAAATTAAACCTTGCAACAACTACAGTCTCAGGAGTCAAGCATGAAACTTCTTTAGGCTGGGAGGAGTTATTGTGATCAGAGAGAAAAAAATTCTCTTATTCAGAGAAAGTGGTCAGGTTAGCACTTGGCTAGTTTCTGAAATGGATAGGACCAAATCTGGGTATTACTGGGCGAGTACCTGAATTACTGCCACATAATAATGCAGCTTGAGAAGAAGACTCTGAATGAGGAACAGGGGTGAGAAAGTGAATAAGAAATAAAAGTTATATATTTACCATAATGCTAGATCCTTTTTGTCCTTCTCTGTCTGCTTCGATGGGCGGGGGTGAATGTGAGCTAGCAATACTTCTCAGGTTTTCCAGCAATTGAGCGCCTCTCTCATAATGCACTATGGTGCACAATCTCCTCAGATCAAATCCACCCCTCATAACTAAGACATAAGAAATAAGGCAACACAGAAAATACCCCCTAGATAAAAATATTAACAGCGGGAAGGCTGGCCACCTAAGACTTCAGCTTAGCCCTTTATACTCCTTCAGAATATGACAATTTGGATGAGGGAAGGAGGGGACATGTTGAAATAGATGGAGAAGGACAAGAAGGATCTAGTGTTACGTTAAGTACATAACTTTGTATACTATGTTGTCTTCTCTGTCCATCCTAACATCTGTGACGGAGTACCCAACAACCGATATCCTCGGTAGTATCACAGCAGGACATTCATGAGCATGACAGAACCGAAAGATGTCCTTGAGCTGGAGTGACTATCTAGCTTGTAATGCTTGACAAAGTTATACACAGTACACCAGGTTGCTGCTGCACAGAAATATCATCCAGCTAAGAAGGTTTGAAATAAGTTGTGGAAAGTAGACACAGAACTGACAGAGTGAGCTCTTGGCATAGATGGAAGGGAGAGTCCTTTTGAGTCATAAACAAAGGTAAAACAATTTGAGAGCCATTTGGATAAGGTAATTTAGAAATGACTGAGCTTCACTTATTTTAAGAAAAAGAAACAACTGATCATCTTTTCTCACATTTCCAGTATGGTGTAAATTAAGTCTGAGTTAATGATACACATCCAATGTATGGAGAATGTATCCTCCGTTGTTAGATTGATTAGGAGAAAAGACTGGTAAATATCTGGACTAGTTCAAGCCCGAGTCTGTAGCTACTTTAGGCACAGAAGTGGGATTAGGTCTAAGAGACACTCTATTTTAGTGAAAAATTAAGTATGGCAGCTTACAAGAAATTCTTAAGGCCAAAGTAATATCTACCAGAAGCAAAGTCTTCCAAAATAAATGTTTAACATCTGATGAAAAAGCAGGTTCAGAGTGAAGTTTAATAAGGCTCTACAGCATTACAGTAATATCCTAGGGTGGACCAGGGTCCTTTATTGCTGGTCTTATGGAAAAGGTTCCTTTCAGGAAGGGCTTAGAGACCTTAAGAGATATGAAGGAAAAATCATTGGCACCTTTGTGAAAAATAGATATGGCTGCTAGTTTCACCTTAAAGGTAGAATAACTGGCACTGGCCTGAAAAAGACCTGGTAGAAAGTCCAGCATAGAGGGGAAAGGAACAAAAAAAGGGTCTAAACCATTTGCTGTTCCCTGTTCCTCAAACTGAAAATGTTTTCCATTTGATTTTGTAAGTCTTCCTAATGGAAGATTTTTAAGAAGAAGTCAGGATACATACTACCTAGAAAGAACTAAAGGATGTGTGGCCATCACTGGAATTGGAGAAACAATGGAGTTAGTTTGCAGTACTTGATTTTTGTTTGAGGCTTACCTGATAAATAACAAATCAGGTCTGGAAGAGGGTCATAACAGATGAGGACATAAGAAGGGGAACCATACTTGCCAAGGCCAAAAGGGGGCAATTAGGATCACATCTGCCTTTCACAAAACTGCTTTCTGAAGAAACTTCATTATTAAGCGGTGTTGGAAGGTGGGCAAAAGGGGACTAGGAGGTCAAATATGGACCACAGCATTCCTTGGTTACTGTCCCTGCTGAGCGAGGAGGGTGAGGTAGTTGTCGCAGTTTGTGTTGCTAGGGGTTGCAAAAAGGTCAAAGAAAGGTTGGTCTCAGTGACTGAATATTTCTGATGTCATTCTCGGATTGAAGTACTACTTGTATGACAAGAGGACGTAGCAGCTCAGTCTGTCCACTAGTATACTGGATCAGCCTGGTATGTTCATTGCCAAAAGAAAAAACTGAGAAAACATTGTTCATTGCCAAACTCTTGTAGCCTCTTGACAGGATGTACTGCCTGTCTAGATAGAATTCCCACTGGGGAAGGCAGTCCTGAAGTTCCTGCAATAGTAGGAGGACCACCCTCATCTCCAGGACACTGATGTGAAGATCAACCTCTAAAGAAGACCACATTCCTTGAATAGTCCTCCCTTTGTAATGTCCCCCACTCCAATGAAGAGGTACACATAGTAACTGTGTCTGTTGGGAAGAGGAACAAAAATTGGGATCTTCTTGCTATTTGAGGGGAAGTTATCCACCAAAATATATCATAAAAATATATGGAGAACAGCTTGATCTAATAATGGAGAGGATGCGATAGTAGACAGCACAAGACAGACAGAGCCAACTGAAGGACCTTCTAGAAAACTTGGCATGAAGGACTAGAGTTATAGCAGCTGCCACATATCACACTATGAGAAGGATCAGGGATGCTGGAGAACTTCGTGCTGACATCACCTCTTGTGCCTGTAGCTGGAGCAATGGCAGCCTTGAAGGGGAAGTTTGGCTATCTGATAAGCTACATCCAGATATCATCCAATGAGCTCTAAGCCTTGAGTAGGTTCTGATTTTCATTTTTCATACTTTTGCAGAGATTCCCAAGGATCAACTCAGTTGAAGAAAAGAGTTTCCTGCACAATGAATAACTCCCTTGTTGAAGCTGCAATACGCCAGTCATCTATACATGGGAACACCTAGAACCCTTACAGCCTGAGATGTACAGCTACCGCTGCCATACACTTAATGACCATCGTGGGGAGGGGAGTGGAAGCTGTGATAAGACCATATAGCAGAGCTCTAAATTAAAAACCAAAACCGCCAAACAAACTCAATGAAACGAAAACCACTAAGGAAACTTCCTGCAGGTGGTGATTAAATAAATCCAATGGGTGAAAGTAATCACGATATAGCAGATATAATGTTAGCACTTTATTAACAAGAACTTTCGGAAGGCTTTGTATCCTTCCTTCCTCAGACAAAACAGCAAATACCAGGGAAAGACTCATTTAAATATGCACAAATTAACCCTGTTAATGACCTCATAATGAGGACCCTCCTATTTTAAAAGACACATCCATTTTAAACTATCATTAAGAACTCATTAAAAATCATTAAAAATAACATGGTATATTAAATATGCATTCCATTATTCATCCATTAATAACACATTAATAATGACATATGATATGCTTAAAATGTATATATGTATATATAAATATATGTAAATACAACATGTATAATGTAAAGTGCTATAAACTGTAAAGGTCAAAGAAAAGACCAAAAACTGTCACTGAACTATATAAAACATACTAATACCAAGAAGTAATAAATGGATAAATGATAAAAACTGAGAACCCCCTGAAGTAACATACTAAATATATATACCTATCATGTAAACCCGAATATAAATATAAAAATATCTAAACCCCCCCCCACACACACACACACACAAACACACACACACACACACAAAATAAGCAAAGATGAAAAACCTCTATACAAAAGCAAATAAATACATATAAATACATATAAGAACACATATAAAAGCACATATAAAGGCAAAAGTGAAAGTTTATATATACAGGACAAAAATCAATATGATCTAAAAAATATGTAAAATACCTATACTCTAGAAAAGATGATAACCTAAAGGGGAGCAGGTGGGTTATAGGCCATAGTAATATAACCAATTATCTCCTTAAGGCCAGATGTTTAAGTATACAAGTCAACGAGATAGCCTCGTTCAATCCAGGATATATATATGCTCCAGTTCTTATTTGCCAAAAGAGCTCTTCTTTCTCTAAATTAATCTGCCAAGGGCCAACACTTTGGTCTGTCGACACTTGTTTTAACACTGAAAACTGGAATATATGGTCTGGATATTCCATCACATGACGAGCTAGTGCATTTTTTGAATCCATCTTGGATATTGCATATAGGTGTTCATATATGCGTTTCCGCAACACCCTTTCGGTCTTCCCTATGTAGAAGGCCGGGCATTTGTTACACAAAGCTACATATACCACTGCTCTAGAAGCACAGTTAAAATTACCCATGATCTTATATTTCTGTTTATTCATCATAACCTGTGATCCTTCTTGTGTACTTTTACACTGGCGGCATGTCCCACATCGAGACATACCCTTATTTCTATTAAGACCTATTCTTTTATTCCTTTCTAAGAGAGATTTTAAATTAAACCCCCTTCTATAAGTAATACCTGGTAAAGGGCCCAGTATGTCAGCCAAATGCCTATCCTCACTAATAATTGACCAATTCTTCTGTAAAATGTCCCTTATGAAGTGATGGTCAACTGAAAAAGTACACAAGAATCTAATACCCATGTTGGTCCTATCATTTCCATACCCTCCACCTCCATATCATCCAAACCAGATAGGGTATGGGAAGCCTGTGGATTCAAAATAGATTTAAAATGTCCTGAGTGCCTTTTCATCTCAACCTCTTTCTTAATCTCAGTGATCAGGGCCCAGGGATAACCTCTGTTTACAAACATATTGCTCAGATTAACGCATTCGTCAGCAAAATCTATATCCCTTGTAATCATACGTGCTGCCCTTACCATCTGTCCTTTCACAACTGCTCTTTTTTGATGGTAAGGGTGACAGCTACTAAAATGTAGAAACCCATTAGAATAAGTGGGTTTACGATAGATCTTGCTGACGAATCTAGATTCATTATAGTCTTTACTGAGCAATATGTCCAAGTAATTGATTTCATTAGTGTTAACCTCAAACGTAAAGTCTAAGAAATATGTAAATGTCCTCATATCCTCAATAAAAGACTCTATTTCATCAAAAGGGCCTTTCCAAAGAAAAAACTAAATTAGAAATGACTGGATGCCAGCCTATACAGCAGGTACCTTATGGATTGTCATGCAATTTTTATATGGTAATAGGCATCCTGAAAGTCTACAGAGCACATCCAGTTGTCCTTTTTCAAGACAGGTGGCATGGACTGCACCATGACCATCTGGAACAATGTCTTTTTCATGAATAAATTCAGTTTGCTTAGGTCCAAAATTAGCCTGAGGTCCATGTTCTTTTTCGATACTAAAACAAACCTTGCAGAGACTCCAAATCCATTGTGGTTTGGTGGGACTCCTGGATTGCTCTTTTTTCTCCCCTAGAAATTTCAATTGTAACTGCAATTTCTTCAGCTACTGCCCTGTTTTGGTGGGGCAGCATTTCTGGAAAGGACTTGTACTGAATTGTTGGTTTTGAAGTAAATAGGATGACACAGCATCTGGAAGTGATTCTCTTCACCTAAGAATCAATCGTGATGACATTCTAGAAAGACAAGCGTCCCCCAACTACCTCCAAGAAGGGGCATCCAGGCAAGGATTCAGGAACTCTGGAATGGTTAATCAGTAAAGGAATCTGTAATTCCTTGGATCTGTGGACCACCTTTGCCCCCAAGATGGCAACCATTAGGGATCCCCCCACCTGCCCCAGGAGGTCCTATCACCCAAAGTATCTGCAGCAGATTATTGGAATTTCCTAAGCTAGAGATACTTCTCTCCCCTTTGGTTCCAGAAGAAGGGTCTTGGGGGTAGGTAACTGACTCCAATAACAGATAACACTTTGCTATTCTGCTCATTCCAAGCCAGGTTTTATTCATCTTGGCTCCAAAGAAGGTGAACCCATCAAATGGGGCATATAGGAAGGACACTTCGGCATTGTCCATGAAGTTAAAAACACGCAGCCAAGCATGACAGTGTATAGCTACCCTGTGCCCAATGCTCTGGATATTCCATTAGCTGCAGTAGAGATCAGTCTCATGGTTACATTAGATACTGACATCATGGTACCCAACTGAGCCTTCATAGATACCCTGTGCCCAATGGACGCCCCTTTAAAAGGACATGAAGACACTCTGATTGGTGGCAGCATTACCACATTATTTTGGGAAGGGACACAGCTGGAAATCTGTGTCAGGCTTTCCCACAAGTGTTTAGATGTGTGAGATCTAATTAATCTTAGGGGAAAATTGTGAAATATTACTCCTGTTTAAGTGACGGTCTCACACTGGAGGCTGAAGCTCCTTAGTTATTGATCCAGGGTAGTGGAAGATGTCACATTATTTGGTGGCAGTTCAGTGGGATATTATTTGGAAGTCACAGACCTCTTAGTCTCAACTATCATAGGCCCTCCCAAGGATTTTATTGTATCTAGAAAAATCTCTTTGGAACCTTGTCAAAGGGAAAATGTAATTCCCATATACGTCAAACAGAGTACCTCGCTGACCCTCTTCAAGCACAACCTTGAGTGGACAGGAAACCACAAATTTGTCCCAGGGGTTCCACCTGTGTTCCTCATTTGACAGGGGCTGATGAGGTTTCTTTTTTGGGGGATAAACTCTTGGCTAGGCTTGTAAGGGCCAAAGGGCCATTAGCCTAGTTACCTCCTATGCTCATAGGGTGAATGCCCATAAAGCACAGACATACTTTTCACAATGGTCTATAATCCAAGGCTCTCTGTTATGGGAAACAGACTATGGCACTTTCCCCTGAAAGTTCCTTCTTAGTGGCTGCAGCCATAATAATGGAGTCAACTGCAATGTCTTCACTTCAGTGCTGATGATTCTTGGCGGTGGGGGTGAGGTGAATAAGTAAATTGTCTGCTTTTTTTGGGGGGAATAGTTCTGTCACATCAGGATTCTTCCATGCCCTCTGGGACATTAGATAAATGATCTTGTCAGGGGGATGAGGACCACCCAGCCATTAGACAAGCTTGCTACAAAGGCCTTCAGAACACTGTCTCATCAGTGGAAGTGGAGTCAGAAGTATACCCTTCCCTCTGCCTAAGCATTTCCAATAACTCTCTGAAGGAGGTAGCTTCAAGGGGAGATCTTGGGGACCCTTCACCCTTCATCAAGGTCAGCGTCCTTTGTGAGAGACTCTTGAGGGGAATGCAAGTCTCTCTTCTTACACTTGCACTTCTTATATTTCTTTGGGTGGGTGGGGGGAATTAGATGTGTGGAGAGAAGTCATTGCAGGCAAGAAATGAGATGCAGAAGGATCAGATACATTTAATGTTTGGGTGGAATCCAACTCTGATAAACTGTCCCTTTCCTAAGCAGCTTGCAGGGACAGGATCTTTTGAAAACCTCGAAGACTGATGATGGGACAGGGGAAAGTAGTCTGAGATCTGGGCGCAAAGGCATGCAAGGAACCAAGGATTTATCCCTCCCCTGAACCGCTAATCCGACTGGGTCAGAGGGAGGAACTGTAGCAAGCTGTGGAGAGTTGAAGTGCCTTGAGTTGGGATAGATCTAAAACTACTGGAATCGAACCTGACTCTTTGCCAACATCTCAACCCCAGGACACAGTCAGGAACAATGAAATTAGAGTCAAATGCATCAAAGAAATTGTCAGTGAAGATGCCTAGATTACTGATGATGATACAGGAACTAAATGGGAGGGGGGGGGGCTCAGTCCCAAAGTCACTGAATTCAATTAGTCAACTAAAGAAGCAGCAACAAGGAGGAGGATAGATGGATCAACTCTCTGCACCCTCTAAGTCAAGGGGGAGGGAATGATCCCCATGTCTACATGAGCCTTCATGAAGGCTCTCATCATTTAGTCCCAGTCTAGGCCAATTATGGTCCTGGAAGACCCAACGGACTGGATAGATGCCATCAAAGTAGGATGAGATGGTAAGAATCCAGAAAGCTCCCTACCTGAAGACACAGAACCAGGGAGAAGCTACCCTCCTCAGGGAAATAGGTCTGATCAGTATAGGACCCAAATCCTCAAATATGGGTAGCTTTTTGGTCTGGATTGGATATGAAATCAGAGAAAATGGAGAATCTGAAATGGCAGTTTCCAAAATTCTCTTCCATTTTTCCTTCTCTTTTACTTTTTATCTTTCTCTCTCTCTCTCTCAAATATTCTTTTGGTCTAACCTGTGATTTTGTTCCTTGCTATTTAGCACTTCTGAGAAAGTGAGAAGGGGTACTTCACCAGAAAAGGAAGTAGCATCTCCCACAGTGGCAGGAAGAAAACCTCTCAAAACCAATTTTTTTTTTCCTTTCCAATAAGGCCCTGTGGCGAAAACCAGCACAAATGTCACAATCCTGCTCGAGACCCAAGCAATAAAGGGTCTTGGGGTGGAATATTGTGCCCATACTTGGCACATTTCTTGAAGCTTTATCCATAGTATTTCCTAGATATACACACAACAAAATCCCTGCAGACAGAAAAAAAAAATACACCTGCTCTGGGAAAAACAAAAGCAGAGAAATAATAAATTTCAACAGTTTAGTATAAGTGAAAGGATCTAGGCCTAAGAATGAGAGGCACGATTTTTTTGGAAAGAAAATATAAAGAATAACTATAGTAGCAGTTCAGAATGAAGGCAGTATTTGTGGAGAAGTCAACAGAAAAATAAACAGAGAACACCTAGCTTAGCAATTCTGACCAAAATGCTTTGAACACTGGAGAATGTGTTTGCTTTCTAGCACGGTAAATGAAATCTAAGGAGGTTGTGCACTGTGTTGTATTATGTGAGAGGAGTATGCTTGCTAGAGAAATTTTGCAGTACTGCCGGCTCTGATTCGTTTGGATCCATGTAACTGCCGAGATGGATAGAGAGGACAAAATGGGATCAGTCATTTCCATGAGCTCCATGAGAGAGAAAAGGTTTCCAGTTTTTGACTTTAGAGAGAAACAAACGTGAAGCACTCAGTTTTGCTTATCTACTTATGGTGAGTCCCACTCTCTGAGATCCTGACAAACTTTTTATTCCAATAAGTGAAAAGCAAACCAACTAAGTGATCTGGCTAAGTTGTTAGATTTATGGGGACTGTACTGGGCCGACAAGAAAAGTCCTCTACCTTACTGCCCATAATCACAGAAATGTCTCCTGGACCAAAGCAGCAGGCCTTGTAGTGCATTATAGCTGTACTGTTTGTCCTAATGCATATAGTCATTTAGTGCAGCTTTGTGGGTAGCTACAAGCTTTACTAAACTGACACACAGTCACTGTGGGAGTATGGTCAAAAGCTATGGGCAAAGATGTGGCACAGAGGCAGTTCTCATAATATAATCTCATAGTATAATAAATATATCTGTCATTATACAATGCAGTGGGCTGGAGGGGAAAATTGCATAGTCAGAGACACACTGGTGAGACTGGAACACCAGTGCAAGTTATGTAAATGAAAAAAATATACAAGAAGAAATTTCTCCTGAAAGAAAACATTATGTTGATTCTACTGACAGGAACAGATAAGGTGAAGCTTCTGCATATGCAACTTTGTGAAGGGGACTGTCAGAAAAGCTACTTACAGTATACCCAGAAGTTGTAAAAACAGTCACATGTGAAAGGATGCTGTATTTAAAAAACTAAGCAGCAGATTATCATCTCTTTCCAATCCTAAATTAGAAAGATATCACAAAGAGTGATATTTATTATAAGACCTCAGGAAGTGATGAGATTAGTAAAAGCCATAGATTTCTGAAAGTTTGCATATCTCCCCAAAACTTTGAAAAGGGAAAGAATCTTGCTTTTGACAGTAATCAGCTGCTTTTCTGAAGGAGTTGCTAAGTGTTAGCTGTCTATTTACAGAAAAAAATGGGTATTCTCTGATCATATAGATAAGCTACAGTAGATGCCAAATACAGGTCTATATTATGTTGCCAAAATGGCATAAGAACAAATGCCGTTTCAGCAACAAATAAACAGCAAACTCCACATTCAGCAAATGCCCAGGGTCAGCGATTTTTTTTCCTAGGGAAAAAAAAAAATTGCTTGGCTGTCGCTGTGAAATTGCCCTTTACCTCAGTGTAGTGCAATCTCGGAGTTGAAATATTTAGTTGGGAGGGGTGTGGGGGGTGAAGCCCCCCACTTTGAAATGTTTTAAATTGTGTGTTGAGTCTTGTTGGTCTATCAGTTTTTTTCCCTGGGGAAAAAAATCAGTGACCTGAGCTTTCGCTGATTGTAGACTTCGCTGTTTATTTGTCGCTGAAATGACATTCTTTCTTATGCCGTTTCGGCAACATACTATAGACCCGCAAAGTACACAGTAAAGATATAAAGAAAAGAAGTGTGCCCAAAAGATAACATTTTGAACTGAAAGTTCTGGCCATTGACTTGAAAATTGAGGTACAATCTCTATTCTAGGTGAACGTAACTATGTTACACAAAATAAGCTCCTCTGACAGAAATATAGACAGAGACAACATTATGTGTTTATGTACTTTTTTGAAGGGCTCTTACTTCTACCTAGGGCTAGAAAATAAGCTCCTCTGACAGAAATATAGACAGAGACAACATTATGTACTTATGTACTTTTTTGAAGGGCTCTTACTTCTAGGTAGGGCTAGAAACTTCAGGATTCTTTGGAAATCAACAGACATTTCCTCTGAGGGCTTCAAAGGTTTCATGGTAGAATTCAAAACAGGAAGAAGCACTGAACCAATCAAGCCTCATGGTTTGGGAGATCTAAATACTTTACTACCTATCTGCCATTTAACATATTACATTGGATTCCTAGGCAGAATAACATGACTTGTCTTAAGGATGAACTAGGAGAAAAAAAGAGGGATCTGGCAGGGGCCGAAAAGATGCTGAAGTTCAGATTTCTCCTGAACTTCTGAGTCCCAATCAGAAGCTTCAAAATTGGACGATGTCTCCAATGGGCACTATACAGAGAACTTTAAAGCATCTCCTTCTGCTCTGGGACAGGATAGAGGAAAAAGAAAATCCACTTTCGTGGTCAATCTGACTAATACCTTAGCCAGTGGCAATGGTGTAGAGGGATAAAACCCTAGCTTAACCACAGTAGACCCAAGTTTGATTAGTGTGTCAATCAACTGATAGTTCTGGCGAGGAGGGTGGGTCCATCCTGGGGTAGGGTGAATAAGCTACACACATTTCACTGTCATTGTCCCTTGAAGGAAGGGCAGTAATGCAGACACACACATTAACGGTTCAATGTCCAACACAAATGCAGTCAACTGTGCACTCAACAATGTTCTGTGACTGCTTCTGCTGCTGTTATTCTAGTTCGGAAAAGTAAAAAAAAAAGCCTCCTGCTCAACCAACCATTATGGATCTTTAATCCTAGCCTGGTGAACACTCTAGCTAACAGAGTCTTTACTACCATTTTCTTAGATTAGTTCTTTGAACTTGAGATGCTTGTTCTGAATGACCAGGGTCAAACTCAAATGACCTGCAGAACCTTTTTATTTAGTAATATAATGTTGTTATAAAAGTAACTCTGAACAATGTCATTTATAGCAGATCTAGCATCAGCCTCCTCAGTCTACACTCTCATATTGCAAACACTGCACATTTTCTTCATATCTGCCCACAAAATAAAAATTTAAAAAGAAAATGTGTTTGCCTCTCATCTTACATGTTTCCCCAGGCTGCCCCAACAATGTTAAAACCTGATTCTTGACTTCATCTCAAAACAAATCAATATGTTGCTAGTGTGAACAGCTGCTGCCCTAGCAGTATGAAGAAACAACAAGCCCACTTTATTTTTACTTGGTTTTCAATATTAAATAATCCAAAAAACAAAGAACTTCATCAGTTCATCTGATGAAGTTCCATGTTGAAATAAACAGGAACAAAATCTCTTATATTAACCTTGGGCCATTCCTTGGTTTCTGTATTATTTAATATTAGTGCATGTAGATGTTTATTTTCTGTGTTACTTGGTTTTCAAGCAAACCAGTCCAAGACTTAAACGTTTGCTGCATAAACATCAAACAATCCATATCCTTATCCTTTTCCAGTACTCCGGTAGCTCAAATGGTTTTCTTTTAAGCTATAAATTCTCAGTTTATTTGCCTCCTTCAGCCTCCCTAACTTCATCAATAACAAAATAAATTTCTGCTCGAAGACCCAATTTTCTTGTAGCAACTTTTATACAGTTGTCACATATGAATTCAGGGCCTCCATTAACTTTTTCATTATGGCTGGCTGCAACAAAATAATTAACCAGTTTCATGTTCACCTATTAAATTGCTGTCATTAACTGCTTCCATTGAACTCTTCACATTACCTTCCTCCTCATACAGTCCTTTGGCAGTGGCCACAGCCTTAGTACTCTTCAACATGTGGTTAACCACCATGCTTACCTTCTGCAAACTGCACGTGAAATATGTGACTTTCTCTTATTCTTTTTGCTTGATTTTGGCAAATAAGTGTAATACGTCCAAGCAACCAATAACTAACTAATCAATCCAAAAAAAAAAAAACACTATTTCATATTTTTTAAGCAAATTAATCAACCTGAACACCAGAGTGACCATAGAGATGACTAACCTTTGCTCCATTATTACCAGAAAAACATACCTTCCTTTGATGTTACATAGCTGGAATTGCAGAACAGCAGGTCAGCTGTAAGCACACATTTACATGTTTTCTGTTTTTTTTTTTTCACTTTTACACTGGCACAATTAAAGCCAAGCACTGTGCCTGGCTCACTGTAGCAGCCTCATACAGTTGTGAGTTAGATACTTCTTTTTTAACAACTATTTTGCTCTTTGTATCTGACAAGTGAAAAAGTTAATCCTGCAGCGTAATTTTGAATTGTGTTTTCAATTCACACAATCACCTCAGGAAACAGCACAGCCATATACACATATTGCATCATACATCACTTGCTGTCAACCCCTTCCAATCCACAACAGATTGCTTATTACATCATCTGCCTCAATGACATGTAGACTCTGGACATCCCCACCACAAATATAGGAGAAGTTATCTGTAAGGAATGGGAGAAATCCAATGGTCTATACATTCCAAACCAATACAGACCCGGGATGTGATTAAAGAGGTCTAAAGATTGATTTCCTGTGAGGGAGATACTTTCCTTCAGTTCAAAATGAACATTATTTTGGCTTTTGTTTTTCACTAGAGAAAGGAAAGCCCAATACCACTCTCCTCTTCTTTAGACTCCCTCGAAGAAAAGTGCCTAGCTTGGACAGAAGATGACTCAAAAGTAGGCTTCTATTGAGGAGTATATGTGGAATTATCTGTACTCATGTCCAATGTTGGGAGTACAGCCAACTGGGTGAAAAAAGACAAAGGAATACTTGTGGCCAGCCTCTTAAGTGCTTCAGTAAGTTCCTTAGTTTTAATTTTCTTTACTCTATATTTTTCTGGAGAGTAGCCTCATATGCTTTTCCACACATTTTGATTGTTCCACATAGTTAGATACAAAAAGGAGGAAGAGAAAATTAAAAACAAATCCTTTAGTTACTTAAATTCTGTGAGCACTGAAAGATTTTTATAACTCTTAGAACATGTCTTATTATTAAATGTAGCACAATGATCACCTGGTTGTGTAGTATAGATGGATGGAACCCTTACTATGACCTAGGTGACAAAGGTTTGAATAGTGAGCATGGCACCCTGGGCATCAGGAGGGAAGAAGAGAACTGATAGGAGCAGCCCACTCGCCTTTCCTGGGTGGAGGGATGGATCAGCAAGCACTTGGTGACACACAGTCAGGGTGGATTTCCCTCTTGCTGCCAGGGGTGGTGCAAGGCTGCCTAACAGGAATGCGCCTTTCAGAAATTATGAGATGTTCTCTTCTGTCAGCCCATTACACACACCCAGGCACCTTGCTAGATGTGTGCATTTAAGTGCAGGAAGAAAAAAGAAAGAAAAACTCTGACCCACACCTGATGATGCTCTAAATGACAACCCCCTTGGTTGGCAGTTGCCCAGTGGAGGGAATGAAATGACTGATAAACCAAGAGATGGTCTGAAGCAGAGCAGGCATAGGAGGTAAAAAACTAACAAAAATGTGGCACAAACAACATATATGGTTTCTCACAACAAAAACAGCTACTAGAGATTATAATCTACTTTTTGGGATTTTCTGACTACCAAAACAAATAAAATAAAGCTGTGATTAAAAGTCTGAAGCACTGGTATTTTTTTTTATTAAAGACTGTTTAGAAAAACGAGATGATATAATGAAGACAGCAGAAAAGATGAAACTTCTGACAGCAGAAACTGCTGGAGTGTACACACTACTCATGTTTACTGCTGGGATGTTATAGAATCACCAGTCTCACAGTATATCTGAAAACAGAAACATCTGGCCAAGCATTTATGTCTATATTTCTCTCTCTCTCTAGCAACACACACAAATATATATATATATATATATATATATATATATATATATATAAATATACACACATATACACACACACACACACATATACACACACACACACACACACACACACACACACACACACACACACACACACACACACACACACACGGTTCTATGCTATTTAAAAAATAGTGAAACACAAAATGCCAAAAACGTATTTAATGCAGGGGGCAAGCCTCCTGCATCCTCCACATCCCCTTCTAGTTACATATATCAACTTTGTGAGGAATGGGAAAATTCCATTCTTAATATTTTGTGTTTAAACATTTTTTCCCAATCAAATGGCACAGAACCATACATTCACACACTCACACACACACACACACACACACACACACACACACACACACACACACACAGATATACCTATATACACATAGATATTTATATGACAAGTGATCACATAGCTACTATTAGCCCCTGTTCCACTGACTGCTTGTCACCAACTCTCAGGTACATAAAAGGTAAAAGGAGACACTTTCTTAACTTACTGTTAATCAATCACACAATTTAACATGGTCAACAAGGTAATGGGAATGATCAAACTTTACTCAACACACTGGACCTATTCCACATAAACACAACCAAATCTGTATATAAATAAACATTTTAATACATCACCAACATCCCCAGTGCAAATCCTACGATATGTGTAGTGGTCTTGTTTGTTTTTATAGCTCAAGAGAAGTCTACAATGAAATAAACATCCAAGGGATCTTCACTTTTGCACCTACTGAAACTGCACAGTTATGGGATGCTGTAAACCTGTTAGCAGATAAAATATCAGCACCTTTTATTTCAGTGCTGAAATAGTAACTGCAAAATTTGTGCAAATGTGTCAATTTAGAGCGAAACAAGCATCTGTTGCTGCCAAAAGATATTAAGTGCACTGTCAGGGAATCTTAAACTTTTGGCCTGCTTGTGAGAAGCATGTGTGTCCCCTGTTTGTAATGTGTTCTGAAAATGTGGACACTTTGTAAATTATATGCCAAAATACTGGAAGTTACCAAATCCATAAGGTTGTATTCATCAACACATTAGCAGGCATGCTATGTTACTTTCAAAAACATTTCTGCATCCAAATTTCAAAACACTACTTTTATGAGTATACCTTGGTAATAAAAATCTAGAAGAGCGAGATACAATACCCTGTGTGAAAAAAAAAGTTTGCACATTACATGCAAAATCTCCTAGGAGGTAGTAAACACCATTTACTGATTAAAAATGCTATTATATGCATACAAACACAATTGAAGTACCGTTTAATTGATAACTCCACCTTAGAACTCAAAAAAATGTTTTTTATTTCATTGTATCCTTGTTTTCCAAGCTATTTTTTAATACGTCAAAATCACTCCAATTGCTTCTTTTAGAATTTGAATACGTTTCCCACAGAATGGCAGCTGATGGGGCCTGCCTTGGTAACATGATGCTGTTTTATTGCTTTCTTCCCAGAATACATTTCAAGTCCTCTTTATATGACTTATGCTAGTCATAAGGAAGCAGTGGTGCTTTCTTATACCATTAAGTGAGAATGGCAGGAGTATGAAGCACCATCATCTCACACACCTTCTGTAACAGAGCTACTTCTATCCTTCCTTGAATGAACCTCACTTATGTGTCTGTCAGAGCTTGTTCTGGGCTATAAATAGCTGTTAGCTACTTTCAGCAAAAGAAAGTAGGTAAATAGCAGGCTTTTATAAAAGGATTCGTTTGTAGTTCTAAAGGAATTGACAGGCCTTCCACACACACACTCATCCTGGTGTGTGAAAACTCTCACTGCTGTAAATGATCCTTGCTGTATCTTGTAGAGGTGACAAATAATACTGGAAAGCATTCCAAAAATCAGTTTATCTGCTACTTCCCAATGCCTTCAGTGGGAAGTCTTTCTCTCTGTCATGAATAATGCAGAAGGCAAATGTGTTTTACTAGTTCCTTAATTATTTCTGTTATGCATATCCACCCCCTTTTTTGTTTTGTAGTTATTTATACTCTGTTAACCAGGAAAGTTAACTGGCCCCATGACTCTCTTCAGACACTAAATAAGCTACACTGGCAAATATAATAACAAGTAATAAATGCACTTTGCAATACAAAGAAAAAAAATACTTCCATGAAGACATTGGACAAAGACTGCATGTACAATAGTCAAGCTGTGACAGTAAATAAGTAAAAAATTAAGCATTTACTAGAATGTATACATTAATAGTGATTAACTCTACTATGTTAACATTATTATAAATAAATTGTATGCACCAATATTGCACAGCTCACAGCATTGTAAGATGTTACTGTTCTCTAATAAGTGTCAGCAAATGAATGTTTTATGGCTTCACAAAAGAAAAGGGCAAGGTATAATTATATTTGCATCACTTTTGTTGTCCTACGACAGTATGAAAACATACTAGACCTAAAAATTTCGTATGGAACAACCATTGCAGTGTAGCTTAATAACTAGTATGGAGAAATAAAATTGGGACATGTAGAAAGTTGGAAAAAGGAGGTTGATTAGGATGATTACAATTATATAATACACACATGCAAACACACTCCCCATCTGTGTGTGTATGTATCTGTATATATGTGTGTTACACACACACACACACACATACATGTGTTTGTGTTCCTGTGTATATACACATATACAGTTACACAAAATTTCCATTTTGATTTGTTTTTATTTTAAGGACATGAAGTGCAAGCACACAGGCATTAATCTGTTTCTCGTTATACACACATACACACACATATTTTTCTAAACATATGTACACACATTTTTGTACATACATGTAAGATGTGTGCTACACACATGTACACACACACACACACACACACACATATATATATATATATATATATATATGGCGAACGCACATACATATGGTTTACTAATACTTAACCGAATGGCAGTCAGTCGAACTGCCGATGGTCAAAATCATGTAATCAAACCAACATAGATCGAGCACGTCTGATCGAGTTGCATGGTGCACTTGACCTTTTTTTTTTTTTACTCAAATGATTTTTATTTTGATGAAATAACACAATAATTTAATACATTCATAACATTCAATAACTATTTACAATATTAACATTCAGCCTGACAAAAAGGATTTAGAAAATAATATATGTAAATAAATAATAACTTAATATATAAAGTATGGTTGTTAGGAAGAGTTTGATTCCATCTGTAAGGTATCAATCAAATTCAAAACTTTCCTCCACGGACTCTTAACCAATGGGTTAGGAAAAGTTCTTGGCTCTTTAGTTATTTTCTCTATTAGTATGAATTTCTTCAGTGAAGATAGGAATTCCTCCATTGTGGGTGCTACATTAGAGTTCCATCTTCTGGTTATACATTTTCTGGCTATTGCTAACATGGTCCACAACAAATACATAATCTTTCTTCATATGATTACTATTAACTACATTCAATAAAATTAAAGACTTTGTCAAAACAAATATATCTGTATAGATTGCTTGAAAAAAAATGTTAATCTCATTCCAATATGGTTTAATATTAGTACAGTCATAAATGAGATGCATTCTTAGTCTAGCAAGCAAAATTAAATCTGCCAGACTACCTATCCCAACCATCAACCTTTGTTAGTTTGAGCCCATGAAAACCAAGTAAAAACGGAGAATATATTATAAATTAAGAGAATTATAGTAGTGATAAACAACTAATCAGATATTGATTCCACTTAAGTTTTAGAAATAATAGTTACATACTCTATAGTAAAACATTAAGACTGATATAGTAATTATTCACTAAGGAAACAAGAGACATATTAAAATATATATAATCTGAATTTAGTGCTTAATAATTTAAAGAAACATCAGCTTTATTAACAATCTGAGTAAATCTATCTTATCTATTAGAACTGAGTTCAATATAATGCATATGTTGCTAGAGTTATGATTACCAATATACATAAGCATGTCATCTGAATTGGTTTTAATAAAAACTTCGAAATGGCAGAACAAAATCAAAGAATCATTTAGCATTTATATTTACCCTATTTATAAATTCTTATCATGACAATCTCCTACTAAAAAACATCACCAGAATTAGGTGTTAGTACATAGTTGAGTGTGTATCATTCACAAATGTTAACATAGATTCTTAGAAAAACTCCATAAAACATACTTGTCTTTAACTCCTAAACTTATGGAATAGCAAATGTTTAAATGACTAAGAATCAATAATAATTAACTGGTGTCAGTTAATATGACAAAAATAGTAAAAAACATTATTTATATAAAACTTAGTGAGGATAACGGGTCTTAAAAGTGAATGACTCAAAGGCAGTATTAAGACAGAGTTAGGTGTAAATATCTACCATAATAATAGGGTAATACTGAAACTCATAACTTTTTTGTTGTGTTATCACAAGTCATAAACACTACTAAGCTCTTTCCCTTTCACAAATGGCTAATATACTAAAGAACATGACTTTATAATTACTGAGAACATGACATCTGAAACATAAAATAATATCTACGATACAATATGAATTTCATCATATTAAATGCATTATAATTAAAGTTCAATCCAAGCTATTCACACATATATTGCCCAGGATATAGTATTCCAGTATCCTTACATTTATTGCCATTAGCCATAAGCATTTCCTGCATATGTATAAGCCTATACTAAACACTTGCTAACTGCACAGGGAAATTATTCATAAAGATCTACTTATAAAAATTCAGTACATGCACTAGAAATAGTGGCTATAATTAACAGTTTGCAAGAAAAAATAACATCTCTGTATATACTGATCACATAATATAGTCACTATTACAAAAGGGAACAGTAAACATGTTTGCAGACTGTGTAACTCATAATTCACATGAGAGAAGCCTACTATGCTATACTGACCAATCACTCTTGACATCCACAATTAGACTTGCATGTACACATTAAATGTAATATAACCTGATCTGTTTGCGGATAATGCATAATGTCATGAGCTAAGTAAAAAAGCTTTACTTCTTAAATTTCACATTGACATTTTCCCCACTCAGCATGCTACACATTACAGTTTCCTGACCCCACTCTAATTGTATCACAAAGTCTGCTTATTTACAGTAACAAATGTAAGGTTTGACTCTCAGATAATTCCAATCAGTAAATTACCATCCAACACACAAGAAACCCCTTCCGGACTCCACAATCCATATAACACATACAAAAAATCAATGTCATACATCCTCTCCCATAACTAAACTCTATATAACCAGCATAATCAAATCATCCAATCACAGTCTTTTTAAAAGAATTCTAAAAAACATACCTCTCCCACTGCATAAAGGCTTTCACAGCCCAGCTGAAGCATCTAATTTATTAGACACAACAGTCCATAAAATTCATCTTATCACCTTCTATTTTAAACACAAAATTGTTATCTGTAGCAAGCATTTACCAGGTACACCAAGCACAAATGATCCGTATCTTAGAGACACTCACACAGATACGGACATCTAACAATAAACCGCTGCTATGTAGATATACGAGAGATACATACTTATAAAAATACAGGGAACATAGCGTCTCTGCCGAATTCATAGTGAATAGAGCAAGTCCATTGCAAATGGGAGGCAAAAAGTACTATAACATTAAACTGTACAGGAAACATAACTAGGAACCATTTAGAAACCTTGTGCCATAAAATATACAAGTATATAAATGCCAGAGAGACCAGATTTATGTCAAAAGTAGGCAAATGGCTTCTAGTTCACACAGGTACCAAAATTTACTTTCTAAAACAATCAGAAATTATAAGTAATGAAGAAATCATAGATATGCTCTGTTATCTAATGTATCCAAAACAATTTTGATGAATTGAACTGAGCAGTGACTAGACCTGTGTAACAACTCGGAAAAGCATTTAGCATAGTAAAAAAGACTAAATATTATCTGAAATAAAGCATGTCATCTTAAGGTCATAAAAGTAGAGACAGTTTACTGTTTAATTTTTGGATGGGTTTAATATATATAACTATTCAGATGTACCTGTCACTAAGGATTTATTTTCATTATTTTCCAGAGGATTTAAATTTGTGCCAACTAAAATACCTGATATAGGTCAAGTGTTGGTGGATTTACAGATATATTTTAGAAAGTTAAATTTAAATATTATGTTTTCAGATAAAACTCATCTTGAGGTACCGAGTGTTACTGTGGAGAGAAGTAGTACCTTTAACCCCCCCACTACATCCGTTAGTTACAACATATGAAAAACTAGTTAAGGAGGATTTATACAAAATATGGGGTGAAAAGAGAAGGGTGTTTGCCAATTTGAACCCCAAGGAGAAACAATTATTGGTTAGCTTGAGGGAGGACAAAAAGATCAGCATTATGACACCTGATAAAGGTGGGGGGTGGTATTGTACAACTGTGAAGATTATACTAATGATATGCAAAATATTTTATTCCAGGTTGATAGCTATTCTCCATGTTCAAGGAATGAAATACACATTTCATATAGTAGACTGGATAGCTACTTATATGAATATCTTATGGATCAGAGAATAACTAGGAATGAGTATGATTTTTTGATGAATAAGTTTCCGAAAATTCCAGTAATATTCGGTATACCAAAGATACATAAAAATTTGAACAAACCACCTTTTAGACCTATTGTGGCAGCAGCAGGCTCTAAAACCCACAATTTGGCGTTTTTTGTGGATAAGAAATTGAAACATGTCTTGAATAAATTTCCACACCTTTTAAGAGATTCCTGGGATTTTCTGGGACAGCTTAAGAAAGAACTATGGTCAGTGGACTGTGTCCTTTTGACTATAGATGTTCAGGACTTATTTTCTTGCATCCCAAAAGCAGAAGGTTTGTGTTTTTTTGAAGAGGTCCTATTTTGTCATTCTTTTTTGAGCTCAGATGAAGTACTGTTGGTATGTGAGCTTATGAATCTCATTTTGGAGAACAATTATTTATTTTTTGAAGGTGAATATTTTCAACAATTAAAAGGTGTTGCAATGGGTGCTGCGTGTGCACCCTTGTATGCTAACTTGGTGCTTCTGGGTTGGGAATATAAGTATATTTTTCAGAATAATAATTTTTTTTCTAATATTAAATATTATGGTCGCTTTCTGGACGATATTTTTATTGTGTGGGGTGATGGGTACTGAACTGATTGTTGAGTTTGTCCAGTATTTGAATCAAACAACAGATTATTTAAAATTCACTTATCAGTTTCATTCCCAAGAAATTAGCTTCTTGGACACCGTAATCATAGGGCATGATAATTTTATTTCTAAAATTTATCGTAAAAAGACTTTCTGTAATAGTTACTTGCACTACACCAGCCATCATCCTATACATCAGAAAAAGAGTATTATTAAGGGTCAAGCTATAAGAGTTGTTAGAATGACCACTAGGAAAGATGATGTTATAGTAGAGTTTCAGCATTTAAGGGAGATGTTTTTAGAGAGAGGGCATCCTGTACATTTTATTGACCCTATTCTTGAAGAGGTTTTAAATAAATGGGGCAAGGTGTATACCCCACTGCTTGGTGTGGGTAGGTTAGGATCCCAACCTGTTAGTCAAGATACAAGTCAAGATACCCAAGTTCATGATAAACCTGATTTTCAGCATGCCTGTGTGGTGCAATACAGTCCCCTGTATTCTTACATAAAAGGAACTTTAATAAAAAACTGGAATATTTTTAGAACCAATGCTGAAATATATCGTATATTGGGCCAACAACCTATTTTTTCCACCAAGGTTGGACCCAATATTGAACAACACCAGGGTTAAGAGAGGGGGTAGTAAACCTTGTGGTAAATGTTCCTATTGTAGATATATTTTAAAAGATAATATTATTATTCTTGACAATCAAAACAAGAGCTATATTTTTTTAATGAGTGGCAACTGTGATTCAACTAAACTTGTATATATAGCTAAGTGCAGCTCTTGTTCTTCCTTTTATGTAGGTAAGACGGAAAGAAAACTGAAAAATAGGATATACGAACACTTGTATGATATCAAAAATGAAAAAGATACTAGTGCATTGTTTAAACATAGTGTCACCTGTAGTAATTTTCAGTCTTACAAGTTTGGTATATTAGAATTTGTCACCATTGAAGCCAGGGGTGGGGACTGGCAAAATGTTTTGTATAAAAAGGAATTATTGTGGCAACTGCGGCTGGCTGCTGATTCCCCTCCAGGGCTTAATGAACATATCTCTATTATGCCTATTTTAAAAGAAAAGGCAGGTTTAGTGTAGTAACATTTTAGTGTATTGTAGTGTATTTTATTTATTTATTTTACATTTGTTGACCGGGTTAGTCCAACTGGATACATATCCATTTTCAGTGGAGGCCCGGGGAGAAAAGCTCCAAAGAACAGAGGTACATAAACACATATAATAACAAAACTAGAGTAAGTTAGTAAACTAACATTAGTATGCAAAATAAAACAGTAAGTAATAGTATATATAATTCAAAAGAGATACAAGTTAGTAAAGATGGATTGTCAGGGCTACAGAGTGGACCCTTAAGGTTTTGGGTTGGGTGGAGGCTTGGGTAGGCCAGGTTGAGCCGGGTGCGTGAACTATTAGTCGGGATTAGAGCATGAGCATAGCCACTGGGATTTTAGTAGAGCTCGGAGGTGAATTTTAAATTGGTGCAGAGTGGTCATTAGTCTTAGGTTGCTTGGGAGGGCATTCCAGGCTTTGCCAATGGAATTGGCATAAAGAGCTTCACCACCCGAGTTGTTAGATTTAATGGTCAACACTTGTATACTTTTGGATGACCTAAGGGACGAAAGATTGGAGTAGGGGGTAAGTATATTGTTCAGTGAGGGGGGTTTATCAGGATGTTTAATGATTTTGAATGCCTCAGTAAGTTGGTTGAGTTTAAGGATGTTGGGCAGTTCTAGCCATCCCAGTGTCCTTAGATTTAGGCAGTGATGGGTGCGGTAGGGCATTCCGGTAATGAATCTGGCTATGTGGTTATAGGTAGTGGATAATTTATTGAGCTCTTTCTTGTGAAGGAAGGAGAATATCGGGGAGGCATAGAGGAGTGTGGACAGGAGGTGGAGTGCAGGCGATGGTTAGTTTGGTGTGCGGGGTTAAGAATTTCTTTATTCTATACATGGACCCAAGTTTCTTGTTGAGTGATTTAATGGTCTGGTTGACATGCATATCAAATCTAAGTTTGTGGTCTATTGTCACCCGAGTAGTTTGGTGTGGGTGACGGATAGATTTTGGTACCATTATTAGAGGACACAGCTAAGGTTGGGATGTGGGTGTAAGGAGGTTCTATTCCGTGTAGTAGCTGGAGTGGGGAAGAATAGAAGCAATTTGGTTTTGGTTGGATTAAGTAGGAGTTTTAAATCTGAGAACCATTTTTCGACTAAAGAAAAACAGTTTTGGGTTGTAACTTGGAGTTTGGTGAGAGAGTCGTCGGAGCAGATTAGGGTGGAGTCATCCGCATATTGAATGCAGGTGGCTTTGGGAAGGATAGAGTGTAGACCATTAATGAAGAGAGAGAAAAGAAGGGGACTGAGAATAGATCCTTGGGGGACACCGATATTAGTGGGGAGTAGGTCTGAAATCCTGTTTTGCCACTGTACCGCCTGTTTTCTACCGGAGAGGTAGGCATTAAACCAACTTATAGTAGTTTTGCTAAGATTAAAGGTTTCCAGTGTGTGGAGCAGCTGTTTGTGGTTGACCATATCGAAGGCTTTCGATAGGTCTAGAAAGAGCGCAGAGGATATTAATTTGTTATTCAGGTTGAGGTTAATTGAATCAACAAAGGAGAGGAGAGCAGTGGTTGTGCTATGATGGGGGCGAAAGCCGTGTTGGGTGTTGGACAGGAGATTATTTTGTATGAGGTGGGTAATGAGTTGCTTGTGAATGCAGCGTTCCATAATTTTGGATAGGGGGGACAGTATTGCTATGGGTCTGTAGTTAGATGTGTCAGTAGAGGACCCTCCTTTGTGGAGAGGAATGATATAAGAGATTTTCCAGATTGAGGGAATAGAGGCTTCGGAAATAGACCGGTTAATTAAGATTGATACAGGGTAGGCTATGGCATCAGATGCTATTTGTAAGTATTTGGCTGGGAGTAGGTCAGCCGCTAGGGTGGTTGGTTTAAGTTTTTTCAGGAGGGTACGAATGTAGAAGGTGGAGGTCGGTTGTAAGTTGAAGGCAGGTTGAGTTGGGTCATTGGTTAAGGTTGCAGCCAAGGGGGAAGAGGTAAGCTGGCTGGCGAGGGACTGGATGGTCTCAGTAAAAAAAGAATTAAAAGAGTTAGCTATTTCGCTTGGATCTTTATCCATGAGTATTTCAGGTGTGGGGGTGGAAGATTTGCCTGGATGGAGGAGGTGATTGAAACCAGCCCAGAATTTTTTAGGATTGTTTTGATGTTTGTCTTGGAGGTGACAGAAATATTGTTTTTTATCAGACATAACGGCTGCTTTGGTTGAATTTCTAAGCTGCAGAAACTTGATGCGGTCCAGAGGGGTTTTTGTGGTTCTCCATTTGTTCCAGGCCTGGTCTCTGAGTTTAATTTTAGTTTTAGTGTCTTTAGTTAGCCAAGGTGCGATACGTTCCTTAGTTCTAATGAGTCGCTTAGGAGCATGAGAATCAAGTATTTTGAGGAAGGTGTCATTAAAGTATGACACACTCTCTTCTAAGGGTAGAGTATTTAGGATGGACCAGTTACATGCCTTGAGGTCTGCAAGAAATTGGTCTGGGACAAAATTCTTGCTGTTTCTAACTAGTCTGGTTAGGGGGGGGTTTGTAGTTGGACATTTGTGTTTTATAATAAAGGTGATAAGGTGGTCGCTAAGGTCGTTGGGGAGGGTCCCTACGGTATAGTTGGTAGGATCCTTGTTTGTAAGAATCCAGTCTATGATGCTCTCCTTTTGTTGGGCATGTCCAACTCTAGTAGGGGAAAGAATAAGTTGGGAGAATCCATGTAAGTTAATAGGGAGAGGATTTGGTTGAGAGGAGTGGAGAGACCAGTCGATATTAACATCTCCTAAAATTATCGTTTCTTGGGGATAGAAGGTGGTAAGCCAACTGAGAGTTTGTTCTAGGTTTTCAGCATTGTTGCCTGGAGGTAAATAGATGACTATGAGATTAATACTTTTTTGGTTGTTTAGGCATAGCTTTAGGGCAATCAATTCCTGGTTATGAACTTTTGGAGGTTGGAGTGGATTCCTAGTGATGTTCAAGGAGTTCTTGAACATGACTGCTATTCCCCCACCCTTTCTAGTTATTCTATCTGCCCTGAGGATGTTATACCCAGGTGGGATGATTTCCTCATCCTTAGTGCTAGGTTTGAGCCATGTTTCTGAAAGACACATGATGTCAGGGGAATGGGTTGCAAGCAAAACATGCAAGTTGTGTACTTTATTATTGATGCTTCTTATATTAAGGTGAAGCATATGGAGGGAGCCCGCTAGGCTTCTGGCAGCATTCAGGGGGTTTGGGCCTAGGTCAATAGAAGGGCCTGGGTTGGGGTGGATATCACCATCTTTTGTTATGGATTTTTTTAAATAATCAAGTATTCTTTGGAGTTTAATTAGTAGTTTAAGATGTTCCCTTGTTGAGGATGTTTTCGGGTAACAGAGAGTAGGGTGGATACTGTTAGAGTTCGCGTTAATAGCAGGGTAGTGAGAGGGATGAATAAGATTAGAGATGTCGTGGGAGTGCAGGGAGGTCCGACCATTGGGGAGGTAGGCACCTGCTGGGTCTAGGGTTTCGTAACTTGTTAACAGATAGGGTAAGATAAGGAGTAATGTTGTGAGGGGGAAGGTACTAAAAGAGTTTCTATCCATGGCAAGGGGGGGGGGGTTGATAAGTGGATTTAGCCGGGGGAACTACCTTGTTACAATTGGTATGTAAAAAAGCTAGGAGTTGGGAGGAGAGAGTGTCAATGGGAGAGCTAAGTGGGTGGGCGGATTGAGGGAGTAGGCCTTGTAGTGTAGACAGGTAGAGAAATGGAGGGGAGTGGTACAGGGTGAGGGACAGTTGTGATTGGGTGGTGGTAAGGGGGATGGGCTTACTGACCTAATAAATGTAGAGGTAGTGGGGGCGGGTGGGAATAGGGGGCAGGGAGGGGCGTGGAGCGAGCCCGAGTGTAGCGAGGGCGAAGCGGAGCGGGGATTACACCACAGGGATTACCTTGGGTCTTAAAGGTAACCTCCTTTAACAGCAGGGCGAAGCGGAGCGGGGATTACACCACAGGGATTACCTTGGGTCTTAAAGGTAACCTCCTTTAACAGCAGGTTGCAAAATGTTTTTTAAATATAAAGTCCGTTTTCTTTTAGAGTTGTTGCTGCCTAACACTAGACAGTAGAAAACACTTTTAGGTAGGTTAGTTCTTTACCTTAAGCAGCTGTTTAAACTATTAGTTTTAAAACGCAGATGCTTTAATCTTTTGTGTGCATTCGCACTAGGAGAGGGTCATCTCAGGTCGGCAGCGATAGTTGGGTGCCACGCGGTGTATTTTTAGCTTGGGGGGCTGTCTAAGGTAGAAATATAGGAAAAAAGAGTACAAACAGATGGTATTATTCTTCTGCACAATTCCACAGTTAAATTTGTTAATAAGCACTAAACTACTGTTGGTTAGACTAAGCAAATCTAGATTTCTAGAGCGACACTGAAGCTGCGCCACTAGGCCTTCAAGCGTGCTCTAAAACACGCACTTTAAGCAGTATTACTTCTGTTTCATCATAAGGAAATATGCACATGTATAAAATAACGCTACAGGCATACAGTCTATCAGGGAGAGCGTGCTCTCCAAGCCAAACACGCACTTTAAGTAGTGGATCTGATTATTTCAAGACAAAAAGATAGTGACACTCAGATAATAGACATGGCTAACAACAGAGATGTAGCAGTGTTCAACTTAGGATGAGCGTGCTCAACTAACAACACGCTCGCGTTAAGCAGTTCACTTAAGCAGAATAATATGCCCAATCTAACATTTGTTCAGTTAAAATCACACCACAGGGATTACCTTGGGTCTTAAAGGTAACGTCCTTTAACAGCAGGGCGAAGCAGAGCGGGGATTACACCACAGGGATTACCTTGGGTCTTAAAGGTAACCTCCTTTAACAGCAGGTTGCAAAATGTTTTTTAAATATAAAGTCCGTTTTCTTTTAGAGTTGTTGCTGCCTAACACTAGACAGTAGAAAACACTTTTAGGTAGGTTAGTTCTTTACCTTAAGCAGCTGTTTAAACTATTAGTTTTAAAACGCAGATGCTTTAATCTTTTGTGTGCATTCGCACTAGGAGAGGGTCATCTCAGGTCGGCAGCGATAGTTGGGTGCCACACGGTGTATTTTTAGCTTGGAGGGCTGTCTTAAGCAGCTGTTTAAACTATTAGTTTTAAAACGCAGATGCTTTAATCTTTTGTGTGCATTCGCACTAGGAGAGGGTCATCTCAGGTCAGCAGCGATAGTTGGGTGCCACGCGGTGTATTTTTAGCTTGGGGGACTGTCTTAAGCAGCTGTTTAAACTATTAGTTTTAAAACGCAGATGCTTTAATCTTTTGTGTGCATTCGCACTAGGAGAGGGTCATCTCAGGTCGGCAGCGATAGTTGGGTGCCACGCGGTGTATTTTTAGCTTGGGGGGCTGTCTTAAGCAGCTGTTTAAACTATTAGTTTTAAAACGCAGATGCTTTAATCTTTTGTGTGCATTCGCACTAGGAGAGGGTCATCTCAGGTCGGCAGCGATAGTTGGGTGCCACGCGGTGTATTTTTAGCTTGGGGGGGCTGTCTCTTGTCCAACCTTCCCTTATGACTGAGTTCCACATATATTTTCATTACAAGTTTTTTAATGAAATGAAATATTCATGTGTGTGTATTTTATGATGAGACTGCTATTTTCTTTCTTTTTAAACAACTATGTATTTAACATATTTATGAGGAGGGAATATTTATTCATGAGGAGGGAGCTGTCATTGAACATGATTGGTCATTTTGAATTTCTGACTAATTAAAATTCATGTATTTAAAACTGAACTTTATTAGTCATTGTGTTCTGAGGAAGTCAATTTATTTGATGAAAGCGCTTAACCATTTTGGATGTCTACCATTGTGGATTTTAATTATGTTTTATTTAATTTGTGGATGTGTTTTCTACAATAAATTATCCGTGGACCCGCAACACTGTGCTCTTCTTTTGATTTACTGTTTAATTATATCACTAAAATAAACTATTAATATTTTACTAATATAATAAAAAAGAATACATCAGTTATTTAATTTGTATTTGAACATTAAAAGGTATAGAAATGAAAAAAAGAAAAAAGAAAGAAAAGAAAGGGGAAAAAAAGGAAAATACTTTCATGACATACCTTACTTGAATATTTAGCAAGTATAAAAGAAATTAGAGTAAAGTTGCAGTAGATGCTTTGAGACTGAGTGGGAACAGCAATCTTTGACTCAGTTTTTTGTTTTTTCTTTTTAACATCAGTCTAAGAAGATTTAATAGTAACTCTCCAATGATGTAGATGCCCATTCCATATCTTCAGGTAAGGAAATAAGGTTATTGTTTTTAATAAAGGCAGTGGCTTCCTCTAAGGCATTGAATGATCTAATTTCATTCTGATATAGACTTTTTATTCTGGCAGGAAAGACAAGCTGAGTTTTGATGTTATTCTGCTTTAACAGTTTTATTAATGGCCAAGCTTTTTTCCTATGTTCTAAAACTCTAGTAGAATAGTCATTGTCAAACCTAATTGGGTTTTGATTATATTTTAATGGACTTTTCCTCCAGGCAGATTTTAGGACTAGCTCTTTGTCCAAATAAGATAGAAACTTTATGACTATTGATCTGGGAGGAGTAGAGGAGGATGTTGACACTGGCTTTCCTAAAGCTCTATTCGTCCTTTCAATACCAAAGGACAGACCCTCCTTTAAGTCTAAGATCTCTGGAATCGAAGTCTTCAGGAAATAAATGATATCTTCTCCTTCAGCTCTCTCAGGGATACCAAAAATCCTTATATTTGACCATCTCCCCTGTTTTCCAGGTCATCCACTTTATTCAGAAGCCAAGTGTTTTGTATAATGAGGAAATCTTTCTGTATTTCTTCTTCCTTCAGTCTTCCATCAAGATCATTCAGGGATCCTTCTAAGTTTACTTTGGACTGATGCTGCTGTATACATTCCTTGAGAGAATCTGTTTGTTTCTGACAATTTTCCTTGAGATTTTGTAAATTCTCTTTAAAATCATCCATTTTTAGTGAGAGTTCTTGTAGAGCAGATGTCACAAGCTGCATTTCTTTTTTTAAAGCCATGTCAGAATGAGAAGTCTTTGAAAGTGCTCATCTCCACAAATTATATATTCTCCTTTATAACTTGACAGGAAAAAAACTTTCCTAAGTTCACCAAAGTTACTAATAATATAGCTTATACTTTCATCTATCAATTCTAAGTATTTTTACTAGAACATAAGTTATTTCCTGTTTTTTATTTTAGTTTCATGGAGCTCTGAAAAACTGAAAAAATGCGAAAAGCAGAAACCTGATCTCACCGCAATGTAGTTGAAGTAATGAGCGGTTGCTGTTTAAAATACACTTCCCAAATGCACAGTTCAAAGAAATTATCGGCAGCCGTAGCAAAGTAAAACTCTTCTTTATTATGAATATAATTGAGAGGTAAGCGCTTTCGCGTGGTCACAGCCACGCTTCATCAGACAAATGAAGATTCTGCAATGAAGTGCTTATATACTACATGAATTACATAAATTAATTAAAACCAAGCCCTATGTAATTAGGTACTTCATTAAATATTTAAAGCAGCATTGCTTAGCTTCCAAGATCAACTGACAAACTGTCAGAAGCAATGCTTTCATTAGTAGTGATTACAAATTCTAAAATAATAAATCTTAAACATAACTCATGATGCAGTTTATGAATTAAAAATGTAAATATATGTATATATAATCAGTTAAGCAAACAAACAATTATAGAACTTGATGTAATTCAACTATAACGCTGTGCTTAAATGAAATAAGTAAAAGCAATGAAAACACTGCGCAACTGAATGCTAACAGGTATAGCCCTAGAAAAACTTGTTTACGGTTGCCAATGCAACTAAACAAACAAGTAGACATTTAAAGAACTGAGTGCAGTTCAACAGTTAGTTCATGTTTAGACAAAAGGCAATAAGAACCTTGCGCATCAAAATGCTAATAGATACAGTACTGGATGAACGTTTATGCGGTTACCATCGTAACCGGAGCTTACATTCATATGACATGAATTATTTAGAAATGTTCACCAGATTTCTATTACAGCATTTCTAAAGTTGTTGCACTTAAGACACCATTATAGATACATAGTTATTGTGAGTTCTATCAATATCTTTTAAAACCAATAAATAAAGTCATTTAAATAGTTTTACACACTTGAGTAAGTCTTGCTATAAAAACATTATTTAAAACATCAAAAAATCATCAAAAAATACAATTCGTAACTCAGACCAGGTGACATATAACTTTTAAAAAGTATCACAGACCAAATAGAACCCGAAGCGAAATCTCTTGAAATGAACTAGTAACTTAAAGCATGAACGTATCCAGTGGGGCGCAAATAACAATGAGGTTGAAAAATATATAGCAATGCTGAGTAAAAATGAAACCAGACAGATAAAACTACATAAGTAAACAAATCCATATTAAAAATTAATCAATTGTTAGAGTTTATATATCAAAATACTTCCTTTACCTTGAAGCTAATAGACAAAATCTATTTAGGTAAAAATAGTTTAATTTAATTTAATATAGCATAGACCCAGGAGTATAACTATATATTAGAACATGTAAGTGTTAAATTCAAACTTAGCTAAATATACTAGTTGCCCATAAGGTACAAAACATATTAAATATAAAAAATAAATAAATTTAAAAAATAAATTTAAAAAACATAAAAAATGACAAGTAAAGAATGCCTAGTTTTGAACCAATATTATTAAAAATATTATTATAAAAATATTATTATAAAAATATATTAGATTATATAACTTATATCATAATTTTAAAGACATTATAGTAATGAAAGACGTACATCTAAAAAATATATAAAAAATATATAATAATTGTACATAAATGTTAGCGTTTCCTATTATTTAAAATGGGTTTAATAGAAACTGAGGTATTCAGTCCTGGGTAACTATGAGCATTAAATTTTAAAATCCACTTTAATTCTGCCAGGGCTAGATTATTTATATTATCTCCGCCCCTGGGATTTAAGTTTATTTTTTCAAGTACCCTGAATAGAAAAGTATGTTCTTTATGTTCTATTATATGTTGTGCTAATGCATTAGTGTCTATTTCTTTCTTTATTTCGTACAAATGATCATAAATGCGATCAGTTAACCTTCTTTTAGTCAATCCAATGTAGAATGCTGTGCATTTTGTACAAGTTGCTAAATAAACCAGGTTTTTTGTCTGACAAGTAGCTACAACATTGATATGGTAGGAGAAACCTAGAGTGGAGTGAGTGAAGGTTGAATCTAGACAAATCATTTTACACCTGGTACAAGAACCACAAGAAACTGTTCCCATTACTTGGGTAGATTTCTTAGTATTAAGTACAAAATCTTTGCATAGAATTTGCTTCAAGTTGGAACAGTTTTTGTACAAAAAGAAAGGAAAGTTACCCACCAAATTAGACACTAAATAATCTGTCTGTAATATGTTCCAGTTATTCCGTATAACAGTCTCCAAACATTTTACATCGCTAGTATATTTTAAAATGTATGGTATTTTTATATTATCATTGCTATTTTTATGTTTAAAAGAAATATATTTCTTAACAGTGAGTGGTGTAAATTCTGTGGAATGTATAGTGTTGTTTTTAATGGAATTGACAAGCTTAAAATTATAGCCTCTATCTAAAAATAATTGCTCTAATAGGTCAGATTCTTTTTCTAGAACAGTACTTTCCTGGCAAAGTCTAGTCAGCCTAGTAAACTGGCTTTTAACTATTCCTGGGAACATATGCCTAGGATGCATGCTGTTGAAATGAAGTAGTGTATTAGTCCAAGTAGGTTTCCTGAAGATAGAGGATGTGATTTTTCCTTGCTCAGTAAGTGTCAAGGTGACATCCAGGAATTCAACTTGTTTCATGGATGCTTCCACTGTGAATTTCAGATAACTGGTAGTGGTTTCTAGGTGGTGTAAGAAACATGTAAATTCCTCTAGGGTACCTTGCCAGATTAGGAGAACATCATCTACAAAGCGTTTATAGAACTTAACTTTGTCAAAAGCAGGGTTGGTAAACAAATGTTCTTTTTCCCAATTCAGGACCACTAAATTCGCATACGTATTTGCGCATGGGGTGCCCATAGCTACACCCCATGTCTGCAAATACGTCATGCTATCAAACATAAAGATGTTATTGTTAAGCACTAGATCCAAGAGCTGACAAATTAGTATAATTTTATCAGAGGAGAAGTTGGTATCTCTTACAAGTAATTCTCTGATTGCTTCCAAACCCAAATCATTGGGAATGGACGTAAAAAGATTTTTTACATCTAATGTTATCAGCATATACTCATCTGTCCCAGTAATCAGTGTTACATTCTGAAGGCTGCTTAATAAATCATAGGTGTCTTTTAACAGAGTTGGAACCGAATCCACTACAGGCCTAAGATATTTTTCAAGGGCAGTCGAGATAGTGGCAGTTACCCAATTACAGCTCTGAAAAACTGCTGCTATCAGTTAGCCATCTTGGCTCCGCCCCCTGTGCACTTGACCTTTTGACAAGTGACGTACTGATTATGTGAATGGATGTCACACTTCAGTGAGGAACAGGGAATTAGCCCATTTTCTCAGTGTAGCATGATCTCGGAGTTGGTATATTTAATGTTTGTATATTTAAAGTAGCTGAATTAATGTACTGTTGACTGTAGAGTTCAACAGTATGTTAATGTGCATAGCAGGAGGTGAGTGATGTCACCTCCTGCTATGTCGAATACACTGAACCACGGTTGTCAATGTATTTAGTTTAACTTTGGTTTCCTATTTGAAATTTCATATTCAGCATTTTGGGTCAACATTTTCATGGTTGACCGAAGCTGACTTGAAATTTCAGTAGTAAACCCATACATACATACATACACACACACACACACACACACACATATATATATATATATATATATATATATATATATATATATATATATCTATATATACATATACATATCTATATATATATATATATATATATATATATATATATATATATGGATTCACTTTATAACCTCGAAATACTGAAATATCGAATTTCAGTATCTCGAGACTATAAAACCGAATCCACAAAACACCGACACAAAAAAACGCGAAATTCACAACACCGAAAAAAACGCACACACTATACCACACATACACCACAACACCCACATCACAACATATACAAACAAAACTACACACATACACAACTCATACACAGGGGGCTGCGCCCCCCACATCCCCCTTACTTACATATACTAACTCCGAGATCACACAAACACAAAACAAAAGCCAACTCACACACGCACATTCTCCGACCCCTCACACACACATCAAACACATCAGCACACTCACACATACTCTAACTCCCACTCAAAACCCTTAGAAAACACTTATCTGACATAACACCTACATCCACACACGGCACCGCGCACCATCAAAACACAGTACCAGACATTACGCAGCATAAGGTCATAACCGCGAATTCGACATATATTCGAGTTCACAATTATGACCTTTCGCTATTTTTTACATTCGGCTTTATAGTCTCGAGATACTGAAATTCTACATTTCCGTAATTCGAGGTTATAAAGTGTTTCCATATATATATATATATATATATATATGTGTGTGTGTGTGTGTGTGTTTGTATATATATATATATATATATATATATATATATATATATATATCTATATCTATATATATATATATATATATATATATATATATATATATATATATATATATATCTGGGTCTACTTTAGTAGACAGACATTTCACTTACCCGACACTCACATCACCGAGATGAAATGTCAAAGTATTTTTCCATGCTTCAGTTTTAAAGATGAAGTCCCCAACTCATACACAAGAACAACATGCTTGGTAGTTTTTAGTATGTATGTATGTATGTCCAATCCATTTCCATCCATGTGTGTGGGTGTGAGTGGAGTACCAGTAAAAGCAACTATGTTTTTTTAAGTGGAAAGCTAAAGAGCTTTATGTAGCATGGATAAGTCATAGTAGTAGGGGGTTTTCATCAAAGAACTGGTCTCCTATTGTTACATTAACCATCTTCTGAATTGTGGGAATGGGCAGGTATAATACCCTGGGGAAACTGGCCACACATGAATCATGTAATTTTGTTGAAATACAGGAAATCACTCAGTGCTAATGGTTTAGAAGTACGTCATGGCTTACTCCTTTTCGGAGGAATGCAGAATATTTATATCATTTAGTTATTTTTTACCTTTGGGACAGTTTTTGATACAAAGATTTTCTAAGACAATTGATTTAATTTACGTATATTGACTTATTGAAGCCAATTAACTGTGATTAGTATGGTATAAATATGTGATGTCAGTGGTTATTAATTGATTCTGAAGAGGTCTCCGGTAAGGAGACGAAAGCTCTAAATCTGAAGTTATTTTGTGTAATAAAGCTTTGAACTTTTTGGTGTTGAGTTCGTTTTGGAATTATTATTCTTCGAACCACAAGGTGGAATTATTGGTGGTACCCACTTGATAAGGAGGACTACCTTTATTGATCCGGGAAGCTGAGTTGTAGTTTGGTTTATACTACTTGTTCACATTTCTTTTTGGTTCTTGGTTTGTTCAGAGTTCCAGATTCGAGGAGTCTCCATTGGTTGGGCTATATATTGGTTTTACCACCGTTCCTGCATTCAGTGGAGTTTAAATACAGGATTATTTTGTGTCACTACTGTTGGTAGAATTCTACAAGTGTGTTGGTTTATTAGGACAGTGGGACTTTCCAATATCAAGGGTTTTCTCTTTTTTTCCCCAATATGGATAACAGTTCTCTTTTAACTGAATTAATCAAAGTCATTCAAAATTATTTGCAGAACAGTAACACGCCCCTTGAGTCGGGGAATGATATTCCCTGTGCCCAGAGCAGCCCGAGAAATACAGCGGATGTTGTGATGATGTCAGATGCTAGAGATGAAAGCAATATGGCGAGGAGAGGCTTACCGCCACCGAGGGAATGTACGCTTGGTTCTCCAAACAATTCCAATAGACTGGGACAAAATGGGTCTGTCCACCATAGGGTGAATAGTTTTTCTAACTATCATAATATGGACTTTCAAACTTGGTTAAATAAATCGTTCAACAATCCTACGAAGGTGATGGAAAATGAACGAAAAAACAACACGACCTATAAAGAGAAATGTAAGACTCTAAAACAATTACTTACGAGATATAAAAGTTTAGTAGTGGAAAACTGGTATTTTAATAAATGTCTCAATGACAATATTGTCCCTAAAGGACTTAGGATTAATAAATTTCCTAGCAACATCAACTATAATGATGACAATGATCTGTTTAAGAACATAAGTAATGTGTTTAATGAATGTGGTTTGGCTATTATACGAATATTAATAAAGTATAATGAGAACAGAATAGAGCTAGATAAGGTAGAAATAGATAAATTTTATAAAGAGATTACAGGCGATTTACTCTTTTCAGTGGAAGAATACAAGACTGTGTACTTTAGAACAATACAAGATGTTGACAATACAATATCTCGTAACTATAATAGGAAATTATTTAAGTTAAAGAGGGATTTAAACGAGTACTGGTCTGGTATAGCATACAGAGCTGATAACAAGAAATCATTCCAAACTAGAGGGTTTTATTTTAAGCCTAATTCGGTTCCGCCACATAGTCCAGGCAACTACAGGAGGGAAGAACGAACAGACTCTGCAGAATTTATTAACACTAACTTTCACCCAGAGGGTGGTTTTGGGGGAAATTATGAGGTACACCAAGATAACATTTACCACGGAGACGACAACATCCCTTTAGGGGAGATAGGGCCCAGGAGATCCGAAAGGATAAAGAACCGAGCCCCCCAACGACAATCATATGCTCAGATAGCGGGAGAATATCAACACATTTCCAACAACAGAAGAACATACAAGCAGTAGAAGACCACAATGTTGGTCTTTCTACTAGCTCTTCCCTTGATAACATACAGAATGACATAGAAGCCACTTCTATCATACATTCTTTAGACAATTTTAATATTTTTAATTATACTGATATTGTAATAAACAAGACATTTTTTCAACTGTTTACCAAAGGTTTTACTTTCGTACCACGCAGAATACCTAGTATTGATCGTATTTTATTAGATATTAAAATGTTTACGAGAAAATTTAATTTTACTGCAATTTTTAAAGATGAAGGATCCAGTTATGGAAAAGGATCTTTAAAAAGACATAGCACATTTAACCCCCCCCCCCAATGCAGCATTATATTATGAATTTTGAAAATATACTTATGAAACAAATTAGAAGTAATTATTTCCAGAATGTAGGGAGACAAGAAAGCAATTTAACTCAAGATGAAATTAAGCTTATTATTAAGTTAGTGAACTTAGATATAATGACAGAATACGGGTGATGAAACCAGACAAGGGTGGAGGCATGGTCCTCATGGACCAGTGGGATTATACTAGAAAGATGCTTGATATACTCAATAACAGTGCAAGTTATACTTTGGTTTCCAAAAATGAAATTAACATTTCATATCAGAAAATTGATTACATTCTAGACAATTTGTTGCAGGGTCTTATTGATTTGGATTTACATGATTTTTTGAAGGTTAAGAAGACAGTCATTCCTGCAATTTTTGGCATACCCAAAACACATAAATGTGTTTATGACCTGCCCATGAGACCTATTGTGTCATCCCAAGGCTCCAAGACACAATCTCTAGCTATATACATAGATACTAAATTGAAGGGTTACCACACTAAATATCAACATATTTTAGTTGATTCATGGGACTTTTTACAGAAAATCAGCAAGGTGACATACAATGATAGAGCTATATTTATTACTATTGATGTTAAAGATCTATTTACTGTTATACCTCACTATATAGGCATGGATTGGTTTGAAAAGATTTTGATAGAAATGGATTTTTTACAATCAGATGAATTTAAGATAGTGTTGGAAAATATGGAGTTAGTACTAAGGAACAATTATATTTTCTTCCAAGGTGATTATTATCACCGAACTGAAGTAGTAGCCATGGGGGCAGCTTGCGCCCCCACTTATGCTAACATGATTTTGTTATATTGGGAAAGGCATTATGTGTTTGTATCAGAGTTCTCCCAACATATTACAAGTTACTTTCGATTTTTGGATGATATATTTATTTTATGGGAAGGTCTGGAATCTATCATTGAAGAATTTATCGTATTTATTAATGATAGTACCACTTTCCTTAGTTTCACACATGAGACTTATACAAATGAAATTCATTACCTTGATGTAAAATTATATAAGGATAAGACAGCTAAAAGATACAAGTCTACTATTTATCGGAAAAATAATTTTTCTAATGCATACCTCCATTTTGATAGTGACCATCCCCATCCAGCTGAAAAAGAATGTTGTGAAGGGACAAATGATTCGTGCTGCTAGGATGACAACAGAAAATGAAGTATTTCTAAAGGAATTGCATAATTTGCAAAATATGTTTCATCAAAGAGGTTACCCCTATGAATTAACACAGACTATTAAAAAATTTGTGATAGAAAGAAGGGATACTATATATACACCCCTACTTAGATCTGATTACAACATGGGGTGACCTCGGAAAAGGAAAATAAAGAAAATGCAGGTCATAAAGATATTATTAAATCTAAGACATTGCCTTATTTGACTTTAACCTACTATAAAGGCATTGGATGGCTCAAAAAATGTATTAACGACACATGGGATATGTTTAGATCCATGCCTACTAGAGTAACGGTTTTCCAGAACACGTTGACCTACAGTTATAGAAGGAATGAGAATTTGAAAAATATTCTGGAAAAGAATAAAGAAGGGAAGATGGAAAAAATCCCTAGTAATACTTGTAACAAAAGGGGTACGTTTCAATGTGGAAGATGTCCACAATGTCCCTTTATTGCGGGTCAAAAAGAATAAAACATTTCCAGTATAAGATCAACCTTAAAGGCTAAAAAATATAGTAGCTGTTACACTAAGGGAGTTGTATATTTAGCTTACTGTAAATTCTGTTGGAGTTTCTATATAGGCAAGACAGAAAGACATCTAAGAAGGTGAATTTATGAACACATCAGGGATATTAATCGCAGAAATGAAAATAATGCCTTATATAGACATTCACTTATATGCTTGGAAGCTAATTTTAAATTTTGGGTATTGGAGACAGCAGAGGTCTTTGATAGAGGAGGGGATTGGGATACAAAACTTGGGTACAGAGAAATGATTTGGCAGTTAAAACTGGATGCATGCAGTGGGAAGGGTCTTAACAATCACATATCTATCACACCAGCCTTAAAATTGCTATCGCAAGACCCTAAAAAAAGTACACAATAATAATGTTATTAACAAAATTATCATTAGAGTTATGATTTCCAAACAACATGTATTTTTATAGCAAACATACACAGTTTTTATATATTTTATATTTTTACATTTATACATTTATATTTACATACTATATATTTACATATTTATATATTTCATTTATGGATATTTATCTACCTATACAATTTTGTGAATATAGTTACTAATTCATTACTATTTTAATATTATACTATATTATTTATTATTTTTTAACATTTCTATCAATTTTACATATTATATTATCATATACTATATATATAAATATATATTTTTATACAAGTATTTATACACACCTGTGGTTGAAAATTCTGTGTGGTACTAGATTGTGATAGGTTGCATTGCTTTTTGATATATTTTTTGAATTTGATATTTTTTGTTATATTTTTTGTCATACATTTATTGTTCATATTCATTTATTCATATATTTATGTATATATATTTATATGTACAATGTGCATAATATTTTGGACTATATATATTTTTGTTAATTTTAATTTTCATTAATACACTCCTTTTCGGAGGAATGCAGAATATTTATATCATTTAGTTATTGTTTACCTTTGGGACAGTTTTTGATACAAAGATTTTCTAAGACAATTGATTTAATTTACGTATATTGACTTATTGAAGCCAATTAACTGTGATTAGTACGGTATAAATATGTGATGTCGGTGGTTATTAATTGATTCTGAAGAGGTCTCCGGTAAGGAGACGAAAGCGCTAAATCTGAAGTTATTTTGTGTAATAAAGCTTTGAACTTTTTGGTGTCGAGTTCGTTTTGGAATTATTATTCTTCGAACCACAAGGTGGAATTATTGGTGGTACCCACTTGATAAGGAGGGCTGCCTTTATTGATCCGGGAAGCTGAGTTGTAGTTTGGGTTACTGAACACATCTATTCTCCACAAGGTGTATGCACGGAGTAGAGATGACATCGTGGAAATCAGAGATCAGAGGTTAATACATTAAATGAAATTAAAAGGTTAATGAAATTTGTGAATTGAACACCAACAGTGTCTGCCTTTGAAGTGAACTGACTGCAGGAAGGACTGAATGACTACTTAATATTTACTTATTTATTTCTTAAACTGTTTACTGAAGAATGTATGACTTCATTGGGAAAGCAGCTCCAACTAGACAACTGTGGATTTTGGCACCTTGATTATAATCTCAAAATGGTGAAAGATCAATAGTAATAAGATGGAAGGATAACCTTTTTAAATTTATTCTTTCTGTAGTCTGTACTGGAATGACTTTAAAAGCAATTACCCAGATAGAAATTTTTGTCTTCTTTTCAGATGTGCTACTGATGACAACTGAAAATATGCAGCAAGCCATCTGCAAATTTGAACTTAAACTGTATTCTTCTGCCTGTTACCAGGTGAAGGTAGCTGAAAAGAGAAGATTAAAGAATTTAAGTCCCCAAATCCTGGTTACTAGATGATGGTTTAGTTGAACTTACCACATGGCTCTCTCCTGCACTTAAACTATCCCAAAAGCTCACTCTACATTTGTGCACACAAACAAAAAGTTAAAAATGAGACAACTGGCATGGTTCACTGATCATAAATGCAGTACAGCATACCTTCTTATGATGGACAGCTAAGCAGAAAAGCACAGTGAACATTTTAAACATGGAGTTTTCAACATTTTCTCATATACTAGTGATCAGTGAGAAGCCTGAAATCTACAAAATAATAACTCCAAAGAAGATGCAAATTAAGTATGAACTATGCTATATGAAACCTAAAGAAAACAGGAACATGCACGTTTTAAAAGGCACACACAGTTTCCGTTTGACATTCACAAATGGACAAATGCAGTTTAGAAGATATGTATAATGATGTTATCATCATTAAAACAACTTTGTTGATAATATGAAACCCATTAAACAAGTGTGAAATATGGGAATGCTTCAGTATTAAAATCATAGTGAAGTACTGAGCACATAATAGTTTACATGTTTAGTCATCAGTCAACAGATCAACAACTGGCTTGAAAAAGCACACTGTTTGACTACCCACACTACTTTCAAAAAAAGGACAATATACAGACTGTAGGAAAGTTGTACAAAAAAAAAGCAGCACACCAATATCTTAAAGTTATCCGAAGGTGGCACAGCACTTACACTACTTTGATTAAAGGTACAACTGATCTTTTAGAAATAAATGTTATTACTTACTTCATCATCAACACGCAGACACTCTAAGTGGAACATGTGTCTACAGTTGAACACCACTACTTTAAAGGACTGTGCACCATCTAGGCAAATGAAAGACAGAATGTAAGATAAAGAATAAAACATGTAAATCATCTTGTGTGTTTCACAATTGTATCTTGCACTGAGTATAAAACTGATATATTACTTTTCACCAAAACTCTAAATCTTTGGCAATGTCCCCTGACATTTGTAAACCACTGGGGTCCTCTTTCACCAATGGTAAGAAAACAAGTAAAATGATTAGCACCCTCATTCCTAGAAACCATGTTCCCTGCATACTGGTACAGAGGCATGCTCAATGACAGAATCTTCAGTTCTTGACCTCCAGTCAAACTAGGTGAGGTTTAAGAAACACAACAATGATTCAGCACAAAGGTATATATCCCTAGGTTTTCAACTGCATACAGTGGTAGAGAGTTCCAGACAGACAAAAGGTTAATAATGGATTGACTTCTAAAGTCATTCTTGCAGACCAAGAAATACATTAAGTATTGCATTACCTTACTTGGAGACGATTTCTGAAAAAGGTCAGCCAGTAGGACATTTTCTCAGGCATATTAACAGGGCAAGCTTGAGAGAAAGCAAATAACTAGAACCCAGGGAACTCTTAAGACAATATGTCTTTCAAGACAACTCTACAAAACGAGATTTTACTACAAGAGGACAAATCCAAGATATGGTGGTTCATACACGTACACACAGAAGGCCAGGTGGCTACATCACAAGTATTAGCTATAGCAATCATGTCTAGTGGACAAATTCCCTTTACCTAAAATTTGATGAGAAACTGTGCAGAAACAAGTTTGTGAACCTTGGAGATATTTTATATACTTTCTCTAAGGATGCAGAAAAGGGCAGAAAAAAGAAAACACAACTGCTGTCAAAAATTGTTTTGGAACTTTTCCTTCAGTGTACTGACAGCTGAAGAAATATCTGTGATCAGAATAACTGGCTACTCAGTTACATACTTGTGTCTGAACAATGACAGAGAAGCAGCAATAACTCTAGATAAATGCTCTTCCATCTTATTTCAGAAGGAGTGGCATAATCTGTGATATTCCATCAGCCTAAGCTTGTCCAGGCATCCCATCCTCCAAACATCACTGCAACATTTCTTCTTGCCTATTCAAATCAACACAAGCAGATAATATAATCCTGAACATGACTAAAATGACTAAGTGGATTCAGACTGATGTCAACACATTCGCTGACTTATCAAAAAATGTTCAGATCACAAAACCAGCCACTAGATTTTTGGCATCACAAACAGCAGCAGTTAGACAAAGAACAACTTTAATGTCACAATGTACAATATCACATCATTTGCAAGAATACACTAAATGAATATAAAGAGAATTTTTAGTGGGGGGGTGTTGTGTGGGTCCTAATTAGAAATTAATTAGTTAGTGGTATAGCAATGAAACCTTTTTTTAACCCTGGCATCATGATCTTGACACTCTTCTGAAAAATAAAATAATTAGGGTACACCTTTTGGAATAAAAAGACACAAGTAACTGAGCAGGCTCCTTACCTGACAGAGTGCTTGGTGCTTTGTCATACAACTAATCAGGTCTGCTGTGCTGAAGATAAACCACTAGTGCAACCTTAGATGTCCACTAGCTATTCTTTGCCTACCATGCTTGTGTCCTAGATTTAGATGTGCGCCACAAAGGAAGGCCCCTTTCTCAAGGTTCATAGAGATGGACCTCTTTAAGACAGCATACTCTAGCATTTATATGGAAATTTTATTTAATGTTTACTTGTCAACAATGTTTTAATTTAATTTTACCTGCTATTGTATGTTTGGCTTTAAAAGGTATTAATTTTACATAAAGTAGAGAAAATCAACATAAAACTGGACTAACTCATCATTATCCCAGCCAGTAAAATTACCTAAAGTCACTGTAGATGACTCAGTGCAGAATATATGAAGAATTTGGTATTTCCTGTAGAAATACACCCACATGTTCTACTGGATGGCAGAACAGAAGAGAGAAGACAGCTCCTATATATATGAAATAGTTAAAGGAATTCAGTTCTCTTGGAAATGGATAATTTCTACCTCAGATCTCATACAGCTAGCAAATTGCTTATCCAATCCCCCAGAGCTCTGTCATGACTCTTACATACAGACTACACTTAGTTGGTGGTTTCAGATATAAAGACATTTAAAAAAACTTTACCTTCATGTAACAGGTGTTGCTATATATGTCTACATTTGGGGAAAGGGGAACTGCAAGTATTAATCCAGTGACAGAAAACGAATATATATGCCTTTTACTTCTGCTACATTGATGATATAGTACACATGTATTCTGGACATGTGCTGTATTCCCACCATTAACAGAAGTAATGTACTTACCCTTAATGGAAATGGCGGACAATACAAGCCTCACATGCCCAGAACACCCTAAATTCAGGACCCAAGTATATATCTTTCCTTGAGAATTCCATGCAAAATTTCCAGGAAATTATACTGTTACAAAATGCACTTAAAGATGCAATTTTACCCTTGGATCAGTGTGGAATGTAACTCCACCCAAAGCCCCCCTCCTCACTATAAGGAGTTTTGTTCATGGCTTGATTGATTTCAGTAAGAAATGAAAGTTTCCCTTTATTGAGAAGCACATATTTTACTATGCATGTAAATCAAACTCAATAGATGCATTCTGGACATGTACCATGCATTCCCAACCCTGAAACAGACAATACATGACTCACTAATGGAAACCAAATATACTACAACACGTCAAATTGTAGCTGAGAAGTGACTGTGCATGCCTATGTATGAAATGAAGTAGCCCAATCCATCGTTGAAAGGTATTAGTACAAAATACCAAGGAATTATACTATGAGTGTCTAGAACAAACTGCACATAAAACTACTATTTTGCCTTTGAAGTTTTAAATGCAGATCAGTGAGGACATTTAACCATGCAACACTACATCAAGAAATTTTGGGGGTGGCAGGATTTCAGAAGAAAAAAATAATTTCAATAGAGAAATACATATGATTTTGTCTTCTAATTTAAGCATAATTCAGTACAAATACTCAGGACAAGTGTTGCGTGCTCACATTGACCAGATATAAAATACCCATCCTCAAAGCTACGTATAATGCAACATATCAGGCTTTCTCTTTCAAATGCTCATAAAACTGTGCATTTAGTACACATATATAAATGACTATAATTCATTCCCTTTGTGAGATCTTAGTAAAATTGTTGTGATATTACACTTGCACACAGATGTACAAAATATACCTAAGAATGCTATTTTAAATTTAGGGATTAAAATGAATTGAATCTGATCCCCCACATTGCCACCTTCAGTATACAGAATTATGGATATGGCATACTTACAGTAAGAAAAAAAAAACTTCTCTACTGGAATACAAGCATTTTTTCAGATGTAATAACAATACTGTTGGAGAGCCAGGACTTGCAGCTTTACTATGTTTGTTTGCCTTGTCTTAAAACAACATATGCTTCATTAATTTTTGGACACTGAAAAGCATAACTTGAAAATGCCTAGAAATACAAAAGTCATTTTTTTTTTGCAGGAAGGCATGGTCCCTGAAATCTTTATTAGGGGGCTTGGCCCATCTAACTTATATAAACCAAATCCAGAGTTGCATATCAGTAGCATAAAGTGAAAAACACAGACACATACACACTTACTCTGAAGTACACTGCCAGCTTGTACAATATAAGTGCACACAGTTACAGTAAAATGTGATTAAAAGTAATTATGGAAAAGCTGCTTAATGAGCCTGCCCGAGTCAAATCGCAAGCATGCCTGGGCTCCCTGACAACCCTTCAACTAATATGTGATCAGATATCAAAACTGTGATCACAAAGGAGTGAAATCACTTGACTGTGGACAGCACTGAAAGTGTGAAATCTACAGAAGATTGTTTTGCAGGGAGGGAAATCCTGTGCATCCCTCATCAACCTTTATCTTTGTTGGAAAAAAAATCCATCATTTGAGTAATAATGAATACATGTTTGGAGTCAATTGTTATTATGTCAAACACAAGCCTGTCTCCCATATATCAGACATGTACCGTACTCTTCATCCTGAACACAAGTCCTATACACATCTTTAATGGGAAAGTATAATGCAACTTGGTAATCTGGTATTTTCTACTGGTAGTGTATATCAATACATTGTTTTATCTCTGAAACAGTGTGACACTTTCTAGTTAAATTCTTTGGATACCATATCTGGATATTCAGTTATGGTTGTATAATTAGGTGCAAATGCAATGGAACAACTCCTTGTTTAATCTGCAAAGGTTAATGAAATAGATGTATGTTGAATTTTTGAGTGCCATTTCACAATTCCTGACAATGCTTTCTTTTTCTTCAATATGAACATTTTAAAAGCTGAAAAGCATCACTTTCAGAAAAAAAATAAAAAAGTATTTTAATTATATTATAAAAGTATAATATACTTATGTTGTTCTGTATTTATCCTTCAGGGAAAAAGAAATGTGAATGCTTGTTATGCAATGAATCCAAATGCAGTAGCAATGGTATGAAGTTACAAAAACTGCCTACACATTAGTTGCCACTCTTTTCACACACTGACTGTCACAGCACAGTATGTCCCTCCCAATAAAGTACAAATGTTTTACTGTAACAGCATCACATAAATTGTCTACAAAAAAGCTAGGACAATATTTATTTCTCACAAGATCTACTCCCCCCCCCACACACACACACACACTCACAATGCACTTGACAAATGGAATAGGTACAAAACACTGGAAACTATAAAATATGTTACAGAAAATTCATGGGTGAAAGTAAAAGAGTTCAGGGTAAGAAAGGGAGTTACTCAGAGGTGTCCTTTAAGTATCTGTATTTTGTTCTAGTAACAAATGCACTTATTCAAATTTTTATGTCAGAAATGGATGAAGTGTGCTGGAAGATGGGAAAAGAAATTGACATACCATTATGCATCCCATATCCTAGACCATGCAAATGCTGACACTGTCATAATTACAGAGGTTTGGAATTCAGAAAAATCTTTATTTTCTGGATAGAACAAAACTGAGGCAGACAAAGAATTTTGAGGGAGTCCTCATACTGCTATCTGATCAAATGACATATAGCATCATTGCCATTAATTCATATTTGGAGTCTGTAGTTGACATCCAGGGAGAGTTACCATCAAAAATAATCAGACTTATCTGTTCATATAAGCAAACATCCAAGGATAATACCAGGATTGCACCACTTTCACGGATCTTTTTGTATAACAAAAGGAAATTATTTTAATTATTTAAGGATCAACTGGCTATCTTATTTTTCAAATTTATGATGCAAACAAGATTTCCTTGACTTTGGTATGCTTTACAATTTGACTTAATTAATTCACATATCCACCTGACTCTAATATTCTTGATTTGGTTCTGTGAAGACAAAAGTTTTGAGTTACATGTTAATGTCCCTTTGGGAATGTCAGACCACAACTCATAGTTACTCAAAATTTCTTTTGTTAAAAGACTGCCACCTCATGTAATTAAGAAGTATGGTTTCAATAATATAGATTTCTCTGGCTTATGTGACTGTATTAATAGGGTCTCCTTGTTCACTAATTTATTAATAAAGAAGGATGGTAGTTATTCAATGTTAGAGGACATTCTACAACACCTTATGAAGGACACTTCTTGCGATATCAGAAAACAAAGCAATTTGGGTTCAACACCAGTCTATGTTATTTATACAAGGAAAAGAAATGGATTTAGAAAAAATACAAAAACAACCCATTTTCTACAAAGAAGAATAAGATAAATTGATTAAACAAGAAATTTTCTGTCTTAGGAAAAACGTACCTTTGGAGTTAAAATATTATCATTTGTCTTGAAAAAGAAACATTTTATTGTCAGTCATACTTTAATCATCTATATTATCTAAGGATAAACTACTTAACAATTCTAAAGAGACAGCTGATGAATTTAATCTCTTCTATTCAGATATTGACTGTTTTAGTTCACACAGCAGCTCAGATTGGTACTCACTCATACTTTTCAGTATTCACTTGTTTCAAGGACTTGATACTTAAAGTTTACATAAAATAGGAACTAAACATCTATGAGGCCATATCATATTCCTGCAGTGCTAATTAACAGTGTACAGGAGATAATTAAACCCATTCTCTACCAAATATTTAACATAATGCAAAAAGAAACCATCTATTATCTCACCAATATTTAAAAAGGGTGAAAAACTGACAATACTATGATGGCTGACTGACTTGTATCAAATCAGGTTTAATCAGGGAAGGTCAACTTTAATAAATGTACTCAAATTCTATGACCATGTCATCTTCACTATTGACCAAGGCTTTTCTGTTGGTGTAGTTTTCATGGACTTTGCTAAAGATTTCAACTCACTTGCTTACAAGTATATCAATAACTTACTACTACTATACAAAGAAAATCCCTACCTACTCAATTAGATAAAAAACTGGCTTACTGGCAGAATATAGTGTATCTCAGTACTGGACACCTATTCTGATTTACTCCAATAAAGCCAGAAGTTCCTCAAGGCTCAGTCCTCAGAATGTATCATTTCAATCTAGTTCTTTTAATATGCCCTACAAATAGACACTTCTGGATTTCCAAATACACAGATGACTGCAATTTTTTAAGTAACAGTGTAAAAGGTTCTTAACAATTCATGAGTTTCTAATTAAGTTTTGTAACTGTCAGGAAAAATACACTTGATTTAGCCCTAACAAATAATGTACTTTGGTCTAACTAGTGTCAAACACTGCATATTGCCTGATTGAGAAACCCTACCTAAAACATGTGTCTATAAAGACCTTTGTATTCTAATTACGCCAAAGTTATCTTTATCAGTCACATTAACTCTATACGAAACAAATCTCAAAGTCATGGGATTAATCTTAAATCAATATCTTTCGGAGACCAAAATAATCTATTACTTTTATATAAGCCATCTATACACCCAATTTTGAAAAATAACAGTATCTGCATGTACTCTAGGGCAACTGTAAAGAACTTGGAATTAGTATAGTGTAAATCTACTAAAAAATTACATTTGTGAGAAAACTAAGCTAAGTGGTAGGTGTAAGGTAACTAAAGTTATTTTCTATTCATCACTGTTGCATGATGGGTAGAGCGATAGTTGTCTAACATTTATCATGATGAGTTCATACAATTTATTTTCAACATTTCCTTATCTGCTAATTTAACACACATATATAATAACAAACTTGAATATACCATGTTGTCATAAGAACAAGTAGACAGAGGACCAAGCTGCTACTTCTAGAATCCAACCCTTTCTAAAAACCCATAGATGAAGCCAATATACTGGTACAGAGAGCCTTGACCCTGCCTGCAACAGTTTGTTGTGGTGAGAATAACAAGAGGTAATAACCTGAGACAATTATTTGGAAACAGTCTGTTTTGACAAAGGCTATCCCTTCTTTTTTAACATCACAAAAAATGCTCAACTGATCTGAAGGTCTGAAAGATTTTGTTCTGTCAAGATAGTACCCGAGTTGTCTGTGGACATCCAATGTATGGGTTATCCTTTCACCATTTTTAGGTTCAGGAAATAACACGGGGAGAGGGATAGTTTGGCTTAAAGAAACTTGGATAACACTTCTGGCCTAAAAGAATGATTACTTCTCAAAGAAACACTGTCTCTGTGGAAATCAAGATAGGGTTGACTTACCATAAGAGCTTGTTACTAAGATGCTCTTCTAGCAGAGGTCAAAGCAATCAGTAAAACAGTTTTCCATGTTAAGAACTTCAAAAGTCAGCCTGATAAGCTGGTTCAAATGGAGCAAGTATTAGAGTCTCGAACACAGCGTTAAGATCCCAAGAAGGAGCCACCAGTTTTTGTGAAGGACTCTTATGCAAAACCCCTTTCAAAAGCATTTTCATATGAGAATGCATTGAAAGAGGAGGATCCATGGGCAGACATGTTGAAATGTCGAATAAATGAACCTTGAAGGAGGAATAAGAAAGGCTAAAGAATTGTAATTTATGCAAATACTGTAAAAAAATGGAGAACAACTAGCCCTGAATGGGTGCTGGTTATGTTGCTGGCACCAACTAGAAAACCTTTTCCATTTGCTAATATCTGATTTTCTAGTAGCAAGCTTACTTGCCTTCATTAGTACCTGCTACACCATTCTCAGAAACAGGTGCCTAAAGGGAATTAAAACCCTATTATCCAAGCAGTCAGATGAAGTTGATTGGGGCTGGGGTGTATCAAACACCCTTTTTCTTGTGTGAGTAGATCCATTCTGTGAGGAAGCTTGGAGGAATTGCCCCTGGCCATTTCCAAAAGAAGGGAGAACATCTGTTGCCTGGGCCAGTAAACAGTCATTACAATGATCGTGGGAGATTCCTTCAGAATCTTCAGAAGTACCCCTGGATATCAGTGGAAGTGCTGAAAAAGCTTACAGGAACATTCCTGTCCAAGGAAAAAAGGCATTTGTCTTCCAAGCCTTCTTGCATGGAGTCCTGGAGCAGAATTGTGTCAGCTGCCTGCTCAGGAAGTCAAAAGGAGGAAGTGTAGGACAGAAGAATTCCAAAGAAGCTGAAAAGTAAGGTGAACAAAACGGTGTTGTGACCAGTACTACTGTATAGTGTAGAAACCTGGGCAGTAAAGGCAGAGCAGCTGAGGAAGCTAGAGGTGATGAAGATGAACTGCTTGAGATGGGTGGTAGGCTGCACACTGTGGGACATACAAAGAAATGAGGACATAAGAGCAGAAGCCAAAGTAGCTCCAATTGCAGAAAACATCAAACAAAACAGGTTATGGTGGTTCAGGCATATGGAAGGAAAGCAGAAAACAATCTGGTTAAGAATATTTGGGACAGACAAGAAGAAGGCAACAAGAAACAAGGGGGTCCAGCAAAAAGGTGGATGGACTGTGTGAGAGAAGTCCTGTGACAGTCAGGCATGAGTGTTGGAGAAGGTAGGACAGTGACACTGAATAGGGAAAGATGGCAACAAGTAACACAACAAACCAACCCGATGTAGAAAATGGAATAAAGGGGGCTGATGATGATGAAGATATTCAGAAAGGAGGTAAAGATGTCTCTTTGAGCAACTCCCCACAGATGGATCAAATCTTGGGAGAACCCTGATCTAGTTTCTATTTGTATGGGTCTGCCCTTTGTCCTGCTCAACTTGTCTATCACACAGTTTTGCTCTGATAAGATGTAAGAGGCTTGCAGAGATAAGATTGTATTGTAAAGCTATACCCATGGCTAGTCTGCAAAGGGAATAAGGCCTGGTTCCTCCTTGGTTGTAAATGTAACACATGACTGTGGTATTGTCTGTAAAAACTTAAGCGGTTCAAGGGACCAAAGATGATTCAGAACCACTTGACTTTTACCCCTCCTGAAACTGCTCTGCAAGCAAAGTCCAGGTCATCTGTTGTGAGTGACTGATTTGGAGCAGGATGGGAGAAGAAGAGAGCTGGATTTAGGCATATTTGCTGTCTCCACCAAACGATTTCTCTTCTGACAACCCCCCCCCCCCAAGACTGGGATTTGAAAAGATAATGGGCGTTGGTGCTGAGACCAATGAGACTTCATATACCATTGTACCTTTCTCATGTGGAGTCTTGCTAGGCTAATCATGAGAATCACAGATGCCACTGGGACCCAGAATTCTGAGGTATTCCCCCACAGCGACAAAGTCTGAGTATATAGCAGACATCTCAGTAATATAATCCCGTGTGATGGATTCAAAAAAGACTTTTGAATGTTCTCTTGGAATCCCAGCTTATGGAAGAGATCTCTCACCCAAGATTTCTGACACTTTGAAAAAGACACTGTAAAGATAAACAAGTCTTCTAAATATTTAGTAAAAGAGGTAACAGGTTGTGAAGTGACAGCAATTTGAACATGGGTGTTATCACAAATTGGTATAAGAAAGAGAGATCCAGAACTGGCCTCCAAGTATTTTCTTTCTTTGGCATCAAAAACATCCTTGAATAAAAACTCTTCTCAAACTGGGAAGAAGGAACTGTTTCTATTACTCCTTAAGACAACATATGTCAAAGGACTGGGGGAAAATAAGAGTCTGGTCTGGTGGATGAGGAATTACTCCCTAGAAAGGAAGAATTTCCTCCCATTGTCATCTGTAACCTTGGTGAATGATCTTCAGAATTCATATGTCTGAAAATGATTGAGACTTTCTGGAAGGGAAAAGGAACTGCCAGGCTGAGTGCGGAACATGGTTAATTAGTCATTCTGACTTTTTTGGGGGGGAGTTCTTGCATTCTTTTTGGAACCCCCTTGCCATTGCTTCTTAAAAGTCTTTTTACAAGAATTTTGTTGATGCTGTTTATTTTGTTTCTTGCCAAAATTGGAGGTTAGGTTAGTGAATCTCTTAAAAAATCTGGAAAAGGGAGGCTGCAAAAATCTTAGAGATTCCTTGTCTCAGTTTACCCTGCTCATCACACTTTTTGATAACCTTTGCAGCACAGGGGCCAAAAACTAAATATCCAAAGGACAATTTAAAATCTCATTTTTTACATCATCTGGGAGGTCCTGAGAATGCTACCAGGTACGCCTGATAAACAGTGATACAAACAAAGCATTCCTCATACCGTTAACATAAGAGCCTGACAATTCAAAATTCTGAAAATCAAGTTGTAGACGCATACACTTTTTTCACAATACTTACCCATAATTTCCCCATCCTTGTTGAAAGTGTTTGACTGGAATTAACTAAATGTTTATCAGTAGTAGAATTAACTAATGCTATATAGCTGCTGGGCAAAGTTTGGGATAAGTGTACAAAAACTTAAAAGACTGAGGAACTTTATACAAGCTATCTGCCCTAATGGTTTGAGGATGTGGAAGGTACCCTTAATTTTTGGAAGCTGGTTAGCTGTTAAATCCTTGGCAGGATACGACCCATATAGTTAAATCTACTGCAGCACTGATCAATATGATGAACATCTATCTTATGCAGATGACTTAGTTACTGTAGCAAGAAACAGAGAATGGATGAATAAAAATGTTATAAGAATTGAAAAGTTAAGATGAGTTTAAGGCTGAATAAATGAAAAAAGCAAAGGCCTTGGATGAATAAAGAAGAATGGAATATATTACAATAGGAAGGCAATTAGTATATTAGGGATATCTTTGGAGGAAATGAAAACATGTTGAATTGGTGGAAAGTGAAAATGGAAGAAATAGAATACTCATGGTGGAATTTTTTTAATTTGTGTAATATGAAGGTGTACATCTTAAATGCATTTATTTTGTGCAAACGTGCTTATATCAGGGAAATTTTATGTTTCCAGGAAAAATGGAAAAGGAATTGCTATGATTTTTTTTGCAGGGGCATTTATATGGGGTTTGAGACTGAATCCTATTAAAAGAGGAATAATATACAAGAAATGAAGAAGGGGGTAGGTCTGAAAAAATCATACTTTTTAGTCTTAATGCAGAGAGAATAAAATATGATTACAACTGGATAACAGGAATTTAGGTATATACTGAGGAAATAAGGTGAGGGTTAGAGAATGGTTGGTTAAAGAGTGATTGATGTTGGGGTTCAATGTTTAAATAACCGTATGGATTTAGTGGTCTTTTTCTTTAAACAGGAAACATTTTTATTAAATTATCATGTATGACATACTCAAGTCTGACATTAAAGATGAAACTGCTAAGCTTATCATTCTGTGTGAAGTTTCTTTTGGAGGAAGTTCATAGAGTGCCTGGTACCAACAGTCCATTTACTTATTTATTTTTAATAAGGTGAATGTACAATATATTAAGTAAGCCAGGTGGACAGTCTTTAGGTAAAATGGAAGAAAAGGTAGAATTACAGCTTATATATTTAGCTTGGGAGTGAATTTTTGAGAGATGGACGAAAATGAAAACAATAAAAATAAGGTAGAGAATATCATGCAGTCATCATAATGACTGTATGTCAGTGAGAGAAGCAAGGATATTAAAAAATGAGAAATGAAAGGCAATAGTGAACAAAATACAAGTATAATTTAGGGACTTTAAGGGCAAATAAGAAATTATGAAGAAAGAGGTAAGACATACTCTTATACAGTGTTTGTCATATAAGGGGAATGTTAAGCTTGGGTATTCTGGGGACAGTGTAGTGATCCAATGGTATATGGGGACTTGGTATCTTTTTGACAGAGGCAGAAAGGGGAGATGCGGGATCAAAACTAGAGAACGAGACTATAACTGCAAGAGAAACAAGAGCATTAGAAATTAAGGGAAGGTTTCCTTACCGGCTACCTAAGGAGACTAGGTTAAAGATAGTAACAGATTTGCTGAGGCAGAACTAAAGTAGTATGTTTTCTATGGGTTCTGTAAACTGTTATGCAGCAGTGAAGAGAAAAGCAAAAAGTGTGTAAAGGACATCTTTCACCCAAGGGGTAAATTTAAAGTGTCTATGTTCCCTAATTTGCCAAATAATGTGACCTAGGAGATAGTGAATAACACAGTAAATGTGTGAAGGAACTCTTTATCTGGCAAGGATACAATGCTTCTTTCAGCCAGAAACAATTTCTAAATTAAATGTTAGTAATGGATAATATTTAAAAAAGACTGTGTATGTCTTATTTTCAGTTCCTTGTGCTAGTTGAATACTGCTTGTATTTTGGAAAATATACTATTTAACTTAATAATTTCACACGAAGAATGTTATTATTTACCTTTAAAGCTTGTGACTAGTGTTCAGTAGAATAGCTACAGTGTGGGTGAGATGGCCAACTGCCCTGGGTGCAACGTGTTCTGAAGACTTGATCAGCCGATCTTTCTTTAATGCAATAACAGCTTATAAAAGCTGTTATTGCATTTGTGGTCAAACCTAAGTGGTGTTGCAGTCTGTGTGTGGTCTAAGTTGTAGCAAACCATTTTATACAATTAAAAAGAAAAAATATTTTAACTAAAACCTGAATGCTGTAGTACTCTGTATAGGTTGAGTATAAACTATAGCAACTGTTTGCTACATTTGTCGCAAGCAGTTTGCTACAGTTTAAACAGAAGATTTTTAAAAATTAAAACATGAGCACCATTGCATTCCCTACAGGTAGGGAAAGACACTGGACTCATTCTGGGACGACAGCAGTAAAGTGACCTGTAGCTGTACAGTGTAAGGCTTATTTGAGTGTATCAAGTGTTGGCCATTAGTCCACACAGTAGTGCACATCTACCATATACCCTAAAGACCAGTTGCTTTTTATATAGTAACTAGGACTACTGAAGGGATTCATTGCTGGTTGAGTCACACATTAAACATTTACAGCAAAGGTGAGCTTGTAGCCCCTTTCTGTTGCATACTAACTAGCAGACAGCTGATGTGTTTTGTAAATTAGGCTTCTACAGTTTGTAAAACAGTTCTGGTCACCAAAAAGTGTGTATAGCAGTATACTTTGCAGAGTACATACCTTACTTTTTAGTCAAAGTAGTTAAGAAATAGTCAAAAATAAGCACTCTAGAAGATGATGGTCAGTGTGACTGCATGGACATGATAGCAATCTTGTGTGCTTCTAAATTGTAGCCCAATGAAATGAAGACAGCCAAGCAGCAGGTGCAGGTGCAAAGCATACAGAAAAGCAATTCAGCCCATCCCCAGATGATCTCAGAGCCCAAATGGAATTAGACTACAGCTGGAGATAAAAGGAATGGATTATAAGGGGAAAAGAGAGATTAAATCAGTCTGAAATTCAATGGGAGAAAAAGAAAGAAGCAGAGGTGGAAAGGAATTAGTCATGGTACATGAAAGGGAAAAGGAGCAAGAGGATAGAAGCAGCACCAGCATGAGAAGAAGATGCTAGCCCTTCATCAATGGCACATGAATACTGGTGGGCAAAAAGACAAACCTTAGATGCTTGGGTCAGGACAAAATTATTTCTTCAGAATACTTTTATAGCATTATTCAGATATTTAAAATTGTATGTAATCAACACCTAATTAATCAGGGGCAACTGGTGAAGCTTTTAACTTTCCTGCCCATGAGTAAAGCAATGCATGCTGCATCAAAAGGAACAGCATGGATTATTTAACCACTTAAAGGTGAAAACAACATCCTCAAATGTTTAAAACTGACTCCTGAATACTAAAAAAAAAAAAAAAAAACAAAATCAGAGAGCACAGAAGAAAGGCAGATGACGAGTGATTATACTGTAAAAAATGCATTCATAGATGGATAAGTGATGTCAAGTCACTGCTTATGAAAAGCTAAGATTCCTTATGATAAAATATCACTCAGTGTGTTTTGCTTGAGGAAATGCAAAGCTGGTTAGCAGATCACAGGTGCAACACTGCTGAGGAAATAGGGGATAAAGGTGACCTCTATCAGCAAGGCATAATTAAAAAGAAAGGGAGACCCAGCATCACCCATGTATAAGGGAACCTATGTGGAGCAGTCTAAATGTTCAGAGCAGGTTACACAGGTGAAAGGGGAAATCACTGACTGAAGTATATGACAAGGTCTCAGAGTAAAATGTTTCCAGTGCAACCAGATAGGACATGGGCAGTTCACCTATCAACAGTGAGTAGATGGAAAAAAAAAGCCATGCAAGGGAGCTAATGAAATACAAACAAGTGCTGGTAGGCTGTCTTAATATTGCAGTTGCTCCAGACTGTCACAAGCCCAAATGCCTTTACATATCCTATTCTAACAGAGGGTGGAGAAACCACTGGTAAGAGGAATACTAAATCATACATAACCATTGTTAAGCCTGCAGCTGTTGGCCAGAAACATTACTCAGGCAGTTCACTCTGGTTAGGACCAGGGAGGGGCATCTTTTTTGGCACCACTGGCCAGGTTTCATCTGGATTGGGAAGGGGGCAAAAAGACAGACTGATGATATCCAAGCAGGTATTGTATAAGTAATGACTCTGACAGCAAAGTACACTACATACATGCAGTTAGATGCAGCCACGAAGGGAGGCAATCTTATGGAAATGGTGGCAAGGATGAAACCCAGTCAATGCCCATACCTCCAACAGATGCTGTTTGCATATTTATTTTGAAAGGAAATATGTTTACTTATTCCAAGAAAGGAACTGTATTACTTATAGTTAAATGCGTGTGGCTGATACTTTACATATGTGTTTAGGGGTTTATTCATCTTACTGATAAGTTTACTGTGTGGTGCACCTCACAAAGGGTGACTACTCAGAGCAAACTGCTACCCTTTGACTACGTAAACACTAATTTTTAAGGTGTGTTCTGATTTTCAGGTTTGACTAACTGGTAGCAATGCATCATAAACTTTGGAAGGGAGGTCAATGATGCTGGAGATTTGCATTTACTCACCCTCATTCTGGAAAATACTGTGTGTGTGCCCACGTACATAGACGAGTGCACACACACAAAATAATTTTGGTCAAGTTCCAATTGTTGCTGCTAATGTTGCACTAGAAGGCAACGGGCTCAGTCTGAAGTGACTAAATTCCTGGTAGGTTAGTGATTACAACCCTGATCTGCAGCTATAGAGTGTAAAGCTTATTTAGCTGTGACAGATGTTGGAGACTATCCAAGTGAACAGTGCAGATTTACTACACATACACTTTAGGCCAGATTTCATTTGGAAATTAATTAGAACCATTCACTGGTCACATTCAGACATCAGACTGATGATTTGTTCATACATTAAATACAGAGGGCACTAGTACAGGAGTTATAGCCCATAGTCATATATATATGATACCTTGCGATATGTAGAGAATGTACAGTTATAGCCCATAGTCATATATATAAAAGATACATTGCAATACATATTGTAGTGGCTATATTACTAATGGAGGAATCTTGTGGGACACCTTCAACAGCTATGGATGTGGAAAACGCTGTCATGTGATTTATGGCATAGCTAACTATGCCTATAAAACTACCTGAATAAGGGTAAAGCAGAAAGGGGATAAATTGGATATTAAGACAGAACCAGTTCTCATGAGCATTTTTTGAGAGTACCTCAATAAAAAAAAAATTCCCACTTGGTTATGCCCACATTATTTTTTTTAAATATTTTCATTAACATCGTACATTCCACAGTTTTATGAGTACACATTCAGTTATAAAAAATATATGACAAAGATTGTTTTTCATGTATGATAGGATTTCTGTCTTAATTATTATTCAAATTAATATTACACAGCTTGCTCAAGTCCTGTCTTCCTCTTCCTGAGCACTGTTCTGTATGTATTCTCCCAACATAGTCCACTCATTTCTATGTTGTCTGCTCCTTCATTTTTCTAAAGATTCCCCTTAAAATTATTTTATCTCCTTTAGAGCATTCAGTAATTGCAGTTGTTTTTTTTTTTTTTATTATTTCCATTTTCTAGTAACTGATTTTTGGCAGCTGACAGCATTAAACTTACTATGGCCTTACTGTGCCTAGGCAATTCAGTTCTTATATCCCAGCTCAAAAGAATAATTTTCACAGTTAAAACAATTTGCACCCCCCCCAACATTTATGTAAAAGCACAAAGAAGGTAATTTCTGAAATCTATCAACTCACTGCCTTTCCAAACAACATGTTTTTAGGTACCATTTTCTTTCCCATCACAAACCCAGCAATTGCTGTGTACCTGTGGAAAAATTCTCTGAAGTGTACTTATAAAAATACCTATGCAAACACTTCCATGCAGAAATCCTAAACCTTGTAGATTGTGCTGCATACTTGGGAGCCATACAAATGCCATCCCATTAATCCTTTGTATACTGTCTTTCTATTTTACTTTCCATTTTTTTAAAGTATTCTGAAGCATTCTTATAGTTACCATGTATTATTCTGGTTATACCCAGGTTACTGATCCAAATTGGTAATGTGGCTCCTACGCAATGCTGTAAAATATACTATTAAAACAGATCACGGCCAATAAGGGTTTAGAAAATAAACATTAAGATCCATAAAGGTAAACATTTGAAGTATCTGTCTGTGAGAGCTGCAGCCTAAGAAATGGAATATTCAAGTGTAAATTTGGAACACAGAGAATCACTGATGATGTTGGTGTAAATGGGAGACTGCTTCAAGTACTATACTCAGCACATTATGATCCTGTAAAACTTTAGAAGCAATTAAATAGCTCTACACACCTATCCTAGGAATATTTTGCAAGCAGTTAAGTAGGAAGTAATGACGGGCCAAAACAAAATACCCATGCAGAATAATAAAAACAGGAGGAATCAAACAAAGCCTAGAATATGTACTAAACTACACTGTTGGCACAGAAGTATAAACCCAGTAGGACAAATCACAAAGGGGAGATCATCCAGTGAAGATGCAATGCTACTGTCTCTATGGTCAAGGTCACAGTAAACAAACATTACTAGGCTTCTGTATTACTATAATAAAGAGAAGCAAACGGAAGAAGAAAAAAACAAAAAAAACCCAAAATTAAAATAAAGCACTTTATCAGGATGCCCAGAAGCTGCAAGGATTAAAACAGTAACAATTAAATTAATCCATCCATCCACAACCCCCTTTTTCTCATTTCTTTGCATATGGGATTTGGGTGTCACCTCAACAGTGACAATCATCTAGAGCCAAGGTTTATACCAGCAGGTGGTTAAGCCTGCCGTTCTTCCACACCACACATTCGCATGTACATACATCTATGGCCAATGTAGAGTGCCCAATCCACCTACTGCATGTCTTTGGAATATGAGAGGAAACTGGAGCACCTGAAGGAACCCATGCAAACAAAGGGAGGACATGCAGATTCTGCTCAGAAAGCACCCCAGCTGAGAATCAAATCGGGAACCTCTTGCTGTGAGGCGACAACGCTATCTGCTGTGCCACCTAATTAAAGTCATACATAATTTTAGTGAAAGTTATCAACAGAGTTAACAATGAAATTTAATTATCTTATTTTCTGGATAATGAAGGAAAGAAGGGAACTACAAGTTATGTACTCACCATAACGTTTGATGTATGTGGTCCATCTCGCCTCACATTCTTACTCACGGGTTCGGAGCAGAACATTGGCTCCGACTTGGCCAACTTATATTTTTCTAGCACAAAGTCTCTAATTGGCTGGGCTAACCTGGTATCCCATGTTGCACCACTTCATAACCCCAGATCTAGTTTGCAGCAACTCATAGTCACACCTCATGCACAACCAGTTCAAAAGAGTAGAACAATAACCAGGGCAGCAAAGAAAAAATAACCAATACCGAAGGGTACTGAAGACAGATGTCGCCTCCAAATCCTCCAGGAGGGGGGAAAGTGGGAGGGAACTTAAGAATGTGAGGCGAGACGGACCACATACATCAAACGTTATGGTGAGTACAGAACTTGTAGATGTTATGTGGTCCAATCTCGCCTACATTCTTATTCACGGGACAGCGTCCCCAGCACCTCTATCCTGGGAGGCTCAATGGAAGATGCTCCTGAGAACAGTGGAACCAAAGGAAGCCTGGCTCCTAGAAGCCACGTCTAATTTGTAATGAGTAATGAAGGTGTGGGGAGAAGCCCACGTGGCCGCAGCACAAATTTCATCCAAGGATAGTCTGGAATGATAAGCTACTGAAGCGGAAACAACCCTGGAGGAGTGAGCCTTGACGGGGAACAGTAACTCTCTGCTTGCTGACGAGTAAACGTAGGAGATGCAGTTAGAAATCCATCTGGAAATTGTAATCTTAGAAACAGGGGAACCTGTTCTATTTTCTGAGAAGGACACAAAGAGTTGGTCAGATTTACGAAGTTGTTTTGTCCTGTGTAAGTAAAAACGAAGCTGCCTGTGTATGTCCAACTGATGAAACTTAAACTCTGCCTTGTTGGAAAATTGAGGAAAGAAAACTGGCAGCTCAATGGACTGATTGAGATTAATGGCAGAGGTTACCTTCGGAAGAAAGGATGAATTAGGTCTCAAGGAAACCCTGACCTTATGAAATATTAAATACAGGGATTTGATGGACAACGCTTGAATCTCCGACACCCGTCTGGCTGATGTGATAGCTATTAAGAATGCAGTCTTCCAAGACAGAAATTTTAATTCACAGGTGGCAGCTGGTTGGAAAGGTGATGAAGTCAGGGCCTGTAAAACAAAATTTAAATCCCATGGCATGATAGGTTCTGACACAGGAGGCCAAAGCAACAAGGTGCCCCTCAAAAAGGCCTTACATAGCTTATGAGCCATGAGAGGAGGTTCGCAAGAGGTATGAAAATTAGAAATAGCAGCCAGCTGAACCTTAATGGTAGCAGGAGCAGAACCCTGCTGAAAAAGTGTGGATAAAAAATCTAAGACAGCAGGGATGGGCCTGTGAAAGGATCCAGTCCCTTGGCCTGAGCCCAAATTGAAAATCTTTTCCACTTGCTGGAGTAAATCTTCCTGGTAGAAGATTTATGAGAAGAAGATAAAATGTGTACTACCTCAGGTGAAAAACGATGAAGTCTGAATAAAGATGGAAGTGGAGTAGCCAGGCTGTCAACATGAGGGTCCGCAGGGAGGGATGGGACTGTCCCGACATGTGTGTTAGTAGGTCTGGTGCTGGGTCCAGAGTCCAAGGACTGTCCACTGCATACTGATGAAGAAAGGAGAACCAGACTTGGCGAGGCCAATGTGGGGCAATTAGAATCATCTTGCTTCCTGAGGAAATGGCTTTCTGGATCACTCCTGGTAGCAGAGGAAACGGAGGGAAAGCATAGAGCAGACCGGGAGGACAATCGTGGACTAGAGCATCCCTGGGTGACTCCCCCTGTGGGGGGATCAGAGTGAAGAAGTTGCTGCACTTGGTATTGTGGGGATTGGCAAAAAGGTCGCAACAAGGCTGACCCCACCTGTTGAAAATCTGTTCCGCAACTCGGCGGTTCAGGGACCACTCATAAGGCATCAGAATAGATCTGCTTAGCCGGTCTGCTATCACATTGGCCTTCCCTGGAATGTGAGTTGCCACTAGGAACCGTCGGGAAGACACTGCCCACTGCCACACTCGCATGGCCTCTCTGCATAGGGGGTAAGACCTGGTTCCCCCTTGCTTGTTCAGGTACCACATCACAGACATGTTGTCCGAGTGAATCGCAATCGTTCCTAGGGGAAGAGAGCTCTGCAGTGCTTGCAACGCCAGTAACACCGCACTCATCTCTAGAACACTGATGTGCAGATGTACCTCGTGACCCTGCCAGGTGCCTTGGACCATCCTGCCAAGATAATGCCCCCCCCACCCTATCTGGGAGGCGTCCGTGGTCACCGTGGCAACCGGAGTCATAGAAATAAAGGGATTCCCTTTGTTCAAGTTGGTGGAACGTGGCCACCAACAGAGGTCCTGTTTTCACCGATCGGTGAGTAGGATCAAATGGGACAGGGGACGTTTCTGAAAGGACCATTGGGCAGAGAGGAGCCACTGCAGAAGTCTCATGTGTAATCTGGCTAGGGGCACTAACATAATGGTGGCTGCCATGGATCCCAGGAGCTGTAGGACCCATCTGGCCTGAACCTTCTTGAGGGTTAGCAACGCGTGAACCTGATCTTGCAACACCTCTATCCTTTCTTGAGGCAGGAACGCCCGCATATGAACGGTGTTTAGCTCTGCGCCTATAAATGTGACACGCTGCGAGGGCAGCAAGGCAGACTTTCCCCAGTTCAAGGTAATTCTTAGTTGATGACAAAGAGCGATGGTCTCTTCCCTGGCCTGAATGAGAAGATGCCTGGTGGGGGTGGTGAGGAGCCAGTCGTCCAGGTATGGAAACACTTGGAATCCTTGACGTCTCAGGTGAGCTGTCACCACTGCCAAACACTTGGTGAACACCCTGGGTGCTGTGGTGAGGCCAAAGGGCAGGGCACGAAACTGGAAATGACTGGTTCCCAGCCGGAAGCGTAAGTGACTCCTGGATGCCCTGTCCATTTTGATATGGTAGTAAGCATCCTTGAGATCGATGGAGCACATCCATACTTCTTTTCCCAGTAACGGAAAAATAGACTGAAGGGTGACCATTCAGAACTTAGACTTTAGAACGTAACGATTCAGTCGGCTGAGATCCAAGATGGGTCTCAGGTCCCCTGTTTTTTTCGGCACCAAAAAGAGTCTTGAGTAAGTCCCTAACCCGATCTGGTCTGAGGGGACAGGTTGGATGACTCCTTTTTCCAGCAACATTGAAATTTCTAGTGTTGCGTGATCCCTTTGACTGGGTGGAACGTCTGGGATTCTCTTGGGTGGAGGAGTTAGGCCACAAC